>NC_142838.1:914090-1217121 GCF_061612785.1 Hesperophylax consimilis | reverse complement strand
CCTTTAAGTTTTATTGGCATTTTCGTGTCGCACAAAATTCCTGTTACAGATCTAAATTTCATCCATCCCACTCCTATCCTATGGTTGACATCCGCTGCACATCCTCCGTCTCTGTGGATGAGTGAGCCCAGATACTTTAATGAGTCACAGTTGGCTAATGTTACTCCGTCCAATTGCATCGAAGGAGTTACAGCATTTGGGTCTTCAAATGGTAAATACAAATATTCCGTCTTTTTCCTGCTAATTTTTAGTCCATTATCCTCCAGGATCTTTCTCCACCTTTCCAGGCTATTTTGTAGATCACAATGATTTTCTTCTATCAGTACTACATCATCTCCAAAAAACATAGTCTTGAGAATACTGTTCATTTCTTGACTCGTTAGGTAATTCATGACCATTATGAATAGCAATGGGCTGAGGACAGATCCTTGGTGTACCCCCACTTTAATTGGAAATGTTGGTGACATCCCTGATGTGCATCTTACTTGTGTTTCTACGTCTGTATACATATCTTGTATGGAGAGCACATATCCTTCTGGTACGTTATGAGATCTCAATGCCGCCCATATCAGGCTTCGGGGTACCCTGTCAAATGCTTTTTCCAAGTCTATAAATACCATGTGTAAATCTTTTTTTGCATCTCGATATTTTTCAACTATGATTCTGACTGTTTGAATAGCATCTATTGTTGATTTCCCCGATACAAAGCCGCATTGATCGTCTTGTATTTTTACAATATTCCTAATTCGTGTGTTTATAATCCTCTCATATATTTTCATGGTGTGAGACATAAGCTTTATCCCTATATAATTGTCGCACTTCCTAGAGTCTCCCTTATTTTTGTAAAATGGAAGAAGATAGCTTTTCCTAAAGCTTTCTGGCATTGGTTCTCCGGTCAGTACTTTATTATACAGGTTGCACAGCCATTTGTGTCCCACTTCCCCACACTCTTTCCATAATTCGGCTGGAATATTGTCTGGCCCCACTGCTTTCCCTTTTTTCATTTGTGGTATGGCTACTTTAACTTCTGTCGGAGTGATTTCTTCAACTGGCCCCAGCACTGGTTTCTCTGACACATGAATTGTTCTTGGAAATTCTTCGTTCAGTAATGTAGAATAATAATCTTTCCATCTTTCACATATTTTGATTTCGTCTGTGATCAACTCACCGTCAGTGTTTTCTATGTATTTGGGTGTTCTAATAGATTTGGCCCTTTCTCTCCTGTGTGCAGCGATTTTTTATATTCTTTGCACTCTGTTGGCTGTTTCTAGGTCATCATACAGTTCTTTCAATGCCTCATGTTGTGCAGAGGCAACTATTTTCTTTACTGTCTTTTTGATTTGCTTATACACTATCCGGAGCTGCTCTTTCTCGTTATCGCACTTACATTGTGATCAGTTTCTGAAAGCAGTTACCTTCTTTTTTACACATTTTTGCACCTGGTTTGTCCACCACCATGATTCCTTCTTTATTTTCAGTTTACCTTTGGAGACTCCCAGATGTTGTTTGGCTTCCTGTAAACATACCTGTTTTCTGGGACACATAGTTCAGAGATGTAGGGTGGGACAATTTCATTGATGGATTTAAACACCACCCAGCACAGTTAATACTGGATTCTTTCAGGGCACTTGAGCCAGTGAAGGTTACGAAGGTATTCAGAAATATGCGAATATTTTGAAACCCCTGTTATGAGCCTTGCTGCTGTATTAAACACTGATTGAAGTTTGTCAATTTGATATTTTGGAAGGCTGACATAAATGCCGTTGCAGTAATCGAGACGTGAGACTACAATAATGAACTTAAACCCATACATATAGAAAGAAAGGGCCTTTGATTAAATTTACTTGAACAATTAGAAATCAATAATAGAACCAATGATCCTAATTTAACATTGACTAATAAATTAAGGAAAATTCTTTATTTCCCGCTTCTAAGTATGTTCACAAAACCTAAATAATATAACACATTTAAATAAATTAATAGCAGCCACATCATTATTAAATAATTAATATAACATTAATGTGCGGAAAACAGACTTCAAAATACCCCAACAGAATATGAAATCTATTGTCACAATTATTTTATCAGCAAATCGGCTTAACCGTTAATAAATCATTTTAAATTGGGAGGGGGTAAAATAGAATCATTTAAATAAGTCGTCTGATCGTGGTTATAACCACAGTTTGAAAATGGCCTTGAAAGCTGAAACAGCTGTAACAATAACAAAAACTAAAAAATACTTGCAGAACTCAATAATAATATTATTAAATTTGATTTACATTAATTTTTTTTAATGGAGTTGTACGAATTAAACACAAAAACAATAAATAAATATACCATATTTTTATGTTCCATAAATTTGGCACATTACGAAAAGCAATCGCTTAAAACTTTTTTGCAAACTTTGCTATGAGTAAATTGCTACGTGAATTGTGGTGTGTGTAAATAAAATGATATGCGGAATAGGTTATTGAAAATTTTCGAACATAACTCCAAGAGATTAGGCTTTAATAAGGGCGCCAAACATCGCTCCAAAGGATGTATACCTAGCTCTATAGAGATGAGACAGTTAAATGTCGGGGCAATATTTTGATATCAATCTTCAGGTAGATAGGTTTTTATTAAAAGTTGAATAGTTAACAATTTGGTATATTGTAAATAATAAATTTTGCAAATTACATACCTGAGGACCCCCTCTAAATTGAACTACCTTATTAAAACTACACACAATGCGCATGGAGACTATCACCGGATCATCAGCAATGTCTCCAGTCCGGTGGTCCTCTATGACGGTTAGCGGGTTGGATGGTTACAAGGGTTAGCGGCCCATCTCCAGAATTAGAGCTGTTACTTTAGTTTTGCTGAGGTAGGTTAGGATTCAGTGGCGCACGACCCCCGGTCCGAAGATATTGATTATTCACTGCTAACATAAAACTATATTAGAAATCTCGGGCAATTGTTCCAGGCACCACGGGTGGAAAATGTAAAACGCAATAAAATGCACACCCGATTTCGTTACTTGAAGCCGTGCCGGCATTGTAACTTTAAAACTATTATCTCATCTGGGACTTTCACAATTATTCGTCATAACCACAGCGGTGGACGGATACTTTAATTAAATACAAAATCCTAAATGATCTTCACTCGATCCTGTGCATATTTACACGTTATACTATCCAACTATAGTGACCAGTCACATCGGAGCCGAATTTCACAGCTCAGCAATACAAAAAGTGTCCTGAGCCGGAAAACAAACTACCGAGTCGGTGTTGCTAACCTTCGTAACGCAACATTATTTTATAATTATTTGAAAATTCGGTAAGTTTGGAAGAAGTTAAATTAAGTTGAATTGTTTTGAATGCAGTTGTTTGGTCCAACAGGTTGCTAGACAAATAAAATAACGGAGAAAAGATGCAGTGATAGGTAATGTCGTATGAGCAATATATTTCAGAAACAAGAGATATTCAGAAAAGAGTTCATATAAAATGGGCGTGCTGCAACTCCGATCGCGCCCATCGTGCGTAAGGCAAGACGGTTGTTCTTGGAATGCAACCATCTTGGATTTAATAACCCAAAACATCAACGGTACTTTAAATAAAGACTTAAAATTAAAAATTCTTTAAAAACAATTAAACAAGACGATAAACTAATGTTACGTGAACGGGGTCCTCAAACACCCTCAGCAAATATGATGCTGGGTATTTGTCCATTTATATCTAATTCCACAACATCAATACACAGCCATATGCTCAACGGTATCACTGTCCCATAAATAAGGTTATAATTCCCCAAAAGGCAACACGTTTAGTGTGGTTAACCAACCCTCACTTTACACTGAATTCACTTCCCTTACGAAATACAAAAACAATATGCCAAAAATCGCTAGAGAGGAGAATGCAAGTCTTGGAAGCGGAAATTAACCCATCCGATCGAGCTGAAACTCGGCAGATAGGCTCGCTGTCGATGACATGGCATTATTTATTTTTATTTATTTATTATTTATTAACGCCGATTATAGCGGCTTTTACAAAAAAATAACATTTGTTTTACATATTAATACAGAATATACATAGATAAAAAAATATAAATATAAAATACATAAAAGAGAACAATAGAAATAGTTATTATAAATACAATTATATTATAATTCATATACAATAAATCCCGGATAAATTAATACTTTAAAACTATATTTGATTATAATCAATCTGAGAAGCGCTGACATACAGTTTTAATTAAATAGTGTTTGTATGAGGTTAAGCTAGTAATGTTTATAGATTCATCCAAAACATATTTATTACCAAGTACATGTAGGCGATTTATTATGGAATTGAGTTCAGCGTTAGATCCTGTATTGTTGCAATGATAGGGTAATTTGAAACGAACTGATCGACTAGGTACATGGAAACATATTAACGAAAGAAGTTCAGGGGAGTTCAACAGGTTGGTAACGATTTTCAATAAATAAAATAGGTCAAAACAAATTCTTCTTTCTTTTAATGTATCGAGTCCCAATAATTGTAACAGAGAGGGGTAATTAATGTTTTCGACGAATATTCCCAATTTAAAATTAATGTAACTTAAAAATTTATGTTGGACTCGCTCAAGGGAATTCTCATGTACACTGTAGTAAGGACTCCAAATGGTGGTGTTAAATTCTAGTTGGCTTCTAACAAGTGAAGTGTAAAGTAATTTGACAGTTTTTAAATTTTTAAAATCCTTTGAAATCCGTAAGACAAATCCTAACATTTGCATTGCTTTACTGGTTATATTATTAATGTGTTTAATGAATATTAATTTAGTGTCAAATGTTATACCAAGGTCTCTTATTTCATCCACAGATAATAAGGTGTGATTATTGAGAAAGTAGGTGAACAAAAATGGGTTTTTTTTTCTGTGGAATCTCATAAGTTGACATTTTTTAACATTAAGAGTTAATTTGTTTTTAAGACACCAATCGTAAAAGCTATTAATATTAGATTGAAGTGTTAGACAGTCCTCGATATTGTCAATAATTCTATATATCTTCATATCATCAGCGAACATTAGAATGAGAACACGGGTGAATATGTTTGTTACGTCGTTAATGAATAAATTAAAAAGTAAAGGACCAAGATGCGAACCCTGGGGTACGCCACTGGTAGCTTCGAACATGTAGGATAAGTGATCATTAATACAGACAGTTAACTGACGCCTAAGTAGGTAACTCTTAAACCAAGATGAAAGGTTTCCATTAATGCCGAGTTTCAAAAGTTTATTAATGAGGATTTTATGACAGACCTTATCAAACGCCTTACTGAAGTCGGTATATATAGAATCAACTTGTTGTTTGTTGGCAAGTGCATTGGAAATAAAATTTTCATATAATGTTAGGTTAGTCAAAGTTGATCTGCCGGAGATAAAGCCGTGTTGACAAGTTGCGATACAAGAGTTTACAAAGAAGCTGATTTTCTTAAGAATCAATTTCTCAAAAAGTTTAGGTATAGACGATTGAATACAGATAGGCCGATAATTTTCAACAAAGGATTTATCACCACTTTTAAATACAGGAGTTAGGTAGCTAAGTTTCCATATTTGTGGAAAGTGTCCTGTGGAGAGTGACTTGTTGAACAGTATATTAAGCGGAACAGATAAACTTTGGACACAATTCTTAAGTAAGATGGAAGGAATCTTATCAGGTCCCGAGCTCGTTTTGGGTTCAAGTGATTTAATACAGACTATAATGTCTTCAATATCAATGTGTATTTGCGATAAGTGTAAATTTATATCCGAATTGAAGTAAGGAATTAAGTCATCTGGAATATCAGGTTCATACACGTCCTTAAAGTAATCAGCAAACATGTTAACAATTTCATAAATTTTACTGGAGCTATTTTGTCTGTAAAGTATATTACCAGAAATACCAGCATCATTGTTTTTCATTGATTTTGTGTATTTCCAAAAGTATTTTACATCATGAAGTATCGTGTTCTCAACCGAATTAATGTAATTTTTATAACATCTTTTTGTCATTTTTTTGCAATCTCTTCTAATATTGTTGAATGCCGTATAGTTGGGAATTGTTCTGTGTTCTTTATATTTTTTATGTGTTTCTTTTTTAATAACAATTAACTGAATTAATTCTTTGTTGAACCATATCGGATACTTTCGTACTTTATGATGAATTAGAGGAATTGTGTCGGAAATGATACTATTCAGTTGAGAGTAAAATAGTTCTACGCTATAGTTGAGATCACCTTCCTTGAGAACAGACCAATTTACTTTGTTAAGTGCATGATTAATGTCCTGGTAATTAGCATTAATGAAATTACGACTACAATTTTTAATTAGAGGGTCACACTCTATTGTAATAGGTACTAGTATTGTAAGTGGAGGGTGGTGACTATCAATTGGGTCAAAGGATTCGGCTGACTCATAGACTTTTATACCCTCATCAGTAGAAAAAATTAAATCAAGTGTCCGATTTCTACAATTCAGCACATTGTTACATTGAAATAGACCTAAATAGTTCGACATGTCTAAGATTTCTCTCTCGCACGCCGTTAATGGTAAGTAATCCAAATCATTAAATTTACAATTAGGTAGGTTATAATCACCGCAAATTATAATATTGTGATTAGGGTGGTTAGATTTGAGTAGCTCGACATCTTCACAGTGATTTTTATACATTATTATATTAGAATTTGGTGGAATATATACACATCCGATGATAGTTTTTTTGGATTTATCGTTTAACATTACAAAAATTTGCTCAACATCATTGTTTTTGTTTTTTAATAATTTCGATGAAATTTTTTTATTTACTGCTATCAGGACGCCTCCTCCTCTTGATTTGGAGCTGGTGTTCCGATTTCGGTCAACTCGGTAGATACTGTGGTTAGGTAGACCGAGCTCCGCTGAGTATATCGATGGTTCCAGCCAGGTCTCAGAGAGTATGATGATGTCCTGTGTGATGGTGGGTGCATTAGTTCTAAAGTCACTGAGTTTAGTCCGAAGTCCCCTGACGTTCTGGTAGAAGATGTAACGTGGCGCGGTTATAAGTTTTTTGGTATATTTATTATAATTTTGGGTCTATTGTTGATATATTTGATAATTAAATTATTTTCTCCCTTGCTTTTTCGATCTTCCAGCTCCTTCCACAAGTTTTGTACTTCTTGCCGTTGAAGCATTGTTAAGTCGTTCTTGGTCTTGATAATTACATTTCCATACGGTATTCCTTTTTTCTGTAGAACAGTTCTGGCTTGATATTTATCGGACAGTTCGACCTTGATGGGGCGTGTTTTATTAGTGTCCTTCTTACCCAATCGATACACTTTAATTAGCGAGGTATCTACATTATCAACATTGTTAAGAATATTCTTAACATTATTCAGATCTTCACTCATTGTTGCAGTTTGAGAATTACCCGAGCTTTCAGGAACATTGAACATTATTACATTTTTAGATCGCGATTTTCTCTCGTCCATTTCATTCAAAGTTTCGCAAATTCCTGTTAGTTGTTCCGTTTCGATGTTGGTAGTTGATAAATTTTTGGAATGATTAGGTGAAATGTTCCTGTAGGCATTCAATTCACCTTCAAGAAAACCAACTTTTGTGGAAACCAAACTAATATTGCCTAGTAGCACTGAGAGTTGAGGCGTTAATTTACCCATTTGTTCTTTAGTAAATTTATTAGTGGGATCCATGATGGTCGTATTTAAATCACGTATAATATTGTTTGCTAATGTGATGAATGCATATGTATCGCAGGAGTCCATGATAAAGTAGCTGGCGAGATAGGTTTAGCTGCCCTGACTTGTATCGGCGGGAAGGAGTGAGTACTTGCGCTGAGCGGCTAGTACGGACACGCACACAGTCTAGAGTAGTAAGTCGCGCTCGGTGGAATTAGGTACCTAATAGCGGTAATGGCGGATTATTTTTAATAAACTTAGGTTTTGAGTTGACACAACACGTATGTGTAGTGATGCACTACTTTCACTGCACTGTTACTAAATTAGCACTAGAGTAACGTATTACTTATGATCAGGATCTATTTAAATTCGTTATTTTTTTAATATTTTAGCAGGAGCTGATTCAAACACGTTAGTAATGTGTATATTCGTATTGTTATATCAACCTTGAGTGACAATTAGAACGTACGCGCAATTTTTATAAAAGTAATATCCTCCATTACTCTCAGGTCAATTGACTAAATGCGTACTAGAAAAAAATAAATACAAGATTGATAATGATTATGAACTCCCCACCATCCACCTGCTGTGTGGTTAAGATTATTTTTATTTTTTGCATTTCAATTATCATTGCTTTGTTAATAATAAATTTTTTAATGAAAACATGAATAAATCACCGTAGTCAATGAATCACCTTATATTTTTCGTCTAAACACTAAACTGAAATTACGGTTAGCGAAAAAAACAAATTTTACTAGGCAAATGTATTTTATACATTACAGTAACCTAACTTTTCTTTTCATTTCATATAAAAATTACACAAATTTTCACAATTTTTTTCTCAAATTGCGGTCTTTGGTTTTAATAGAGGTGTATATTTTAATTTTTCTGTAGTTAATTTCTACATTCGACTATAAAGTGTAGTGTTCTCTTTTTCGAACACTATTTAGATCATATTTCTCACTATGACAGTAAGTTATCTCTATGAGACCATACCATACGAGTTGTTCCCGAAAGCGGACAAATTGACTGCTCCATTCGCTAAATTGAACAAATTAGCTTGCGGAGTTAAAATTTTAAAAAAATTAAATATTTTTTTTACATTTACATTAACTCCGGACATTAGGATTTTGTGGGAGTTTTTGTGGAATGAGTTCATAAGAATTAAAACTGCTTATTCTGAGAGTGTGGGTCCACCAGCGAAGTGTTTTGATTATATTGTTGGTTACAAGATTAAAGTAAGATATTTTGATTATTTGTTTCGTGCTGAGTAAAGTGTTAAAATTGAAACAAACTACATAAGTTGCATTTTCATTGTGCAAAATGTTTGGTATTATAGACACAATAACTACGTACTGTTTGAGAAAAGACTCGATCGGTTATTGTAATGGTAAACTTGTATTCCATTTTTGAATTAGTTTTTATTAATAAATTGTATCAGGTTAAAAAGTTTTCATATTCTTACCACTTTTAAAATCTGACTTGTGATAACGTTAATATTTTACAAAATTATAAACCTTTGTATCTTTTAACTAATTCGGTGACTGTATTTGCAGGAGTGAACCCGTGCTCGAGCGTGCAGTGCGGGCCCGGCGAGCAGTGCTGGATCGGACGCGCGGGCGCGGCTGCGTGTTCGTGCGGGGCGGACTGCGAGCCCGTGCTGCGCCCCGTGTGCGCACGCGACGGCACCACGCACGCCAGCGCCTGTCACCTACGGCGTGCAGCGTGCCAGCAAGGACGCGCCGTGCACTTGGCGCACGACGGCGCTTGTGGTAAGCACACATAAACTTTACTTCTTTTATCTCTGTTTTTTTGTTGTTGTTTTATTATTAGTACAACCACGCATACAGAGCCCTATTTGGCCTCCCCTGGCGATGCAGCGCCTCACAGATGTTCACCGAAGGAAGGGTGCATGGGTTCGCTGCTTTGATGCGCCACAGAATAGCCGGGACGAGTCAGCGCTACCAGAGATCGGACAACACTCTTGTCCAGGCCGTTGCCCAGTGGCAGGGAGCGCCTCTACATCAGAGATGGAGAATTTCACTCAAGCCACCATAAAGTCAATGTGCTCATCAATGTATTGATTATTTTTATTTATTTGTTTATTCTTTTTATTTATTTGTTTATTCTTTTTATTTATTTGTTTATTCTTTTTATTTTTATGTATTAACTTAAATGTAAACTTTTATGGCAGGCAGAGCATTGCACACACCGCTCTGTCCAGCTGAAATAAACATTATTATTATTTATCTAATTTTTAATTTGCATGTCGTACTTCAATGTCAGCGTTTGATTATACAGGTTTTGTAAATGATTTTGCACAAACAAAGGCTACTCTATTACAGTAGTCACGTCGCCGTGACCGGTAAATGCTTTTGTAAATACGCTTCCTGCATGGCTCAGAGAGTTGGAACTATTGTGTTGCATCAAATCTCACAATAAAATCTATATACGAATCAGTACAGCACGTGCCCTGGCTGCGTGGTACACACAGACTCACACAGTATCGAGCCTTCTCCATCAACAAGCGGCCGTCAACAAAAAGAGATCGCTTTCCAATCTTGCTATTCCTCCACTTCGCTCGATTGTACTGGCTCGCATGTCGGAATATAGCTGAGATTTATCGGCGAACGCAGATTTGTTTGCGCGAGAAGTGAAGAGTACGGGTTGTGAAGGAAGGCTCCCGATAAATAGATTTAGCCAGCTTCGGCCGCGCTGGAATGGCAAACAAAAACTTGCTATTTTCCATCGTCTTCCCATTTTCGATCCGAAATCTAAACGTGTTACCATAGATATAGGACACACTAGATAACTGGATGTCCAATACCTTCAATATTATTTAACTTGTTTGCCTTCGTATAGATCTTTCTACCCCTGTGCCATATAACACCCAATCAAATTTAAAAACTATAATCAATACCTTTGTATTCACCTATTTTCAAATATCTAGGTGTAAAAATAATTTCTTTTTTTGAGATGGAATCTTGTCGAGTTGTTGAAAAACAATGATAGGAGCCTCACCTATATTTTTAAAAAACTTAGACATATACTAGACAAGGAAAAATTAAAAAGTTTTATTTTGCAATAATCCGGTATATACTTTATTTTAATATAGTGTGCTGGGGATCCAGCCTTTTTTTTTTACTTAAACCCACACAGGAGGCCCTGAGATATTACCCTCAGGTCCTATGTCATATTTTGGGATGGATGCTGTGTGGTGGGTATTTTTAAGTAAAGGAAGGAGATGAAGATCTATGAAGGTAAAGGATATGAGGGTTGGGTAGGAATCTAGGGATCAGTGTTTCTAGAAATTTTGGTCGTATGAATATATCCCTCCCACTGCGACGCAAAGTGATGTGTCCAGAGACCAGTTGGAGAGGTCAAAGTGATGTGTCCAGAGACCAGTTGGAGAGGTCAAAGTGATGTGTCCAGAGACCAGTTGGAGAGGTCAAAGTGATGTGTCCAGAGACCAATTGGAGAGGTCAAAGTGATGTGTCCAGAGACCAGTTGAAGAGGTCAAAGTGATGTGTCCAGAGACCAATTGGAGAGGTCAAAGTGATGTGTCCAGAGACCAGTTGAAGAGGTCAAAGTGATGTGTCCAGAGACCAGTTGGAGAGGTCAAAGTGATGTGTCCAGAGACCAATTGGAGAGGTCAAAGTGATGTGTCCAGAGACCAGTTGAAGAGGTCAAAGTGATGTGTCCAGAGACCAGTTGGAGAGGTCAAAGTGATGTGTCCAGAGACCAGTTGGAGAGGTCAAAGTGATGTGTCCAGAGACCAGTTGGAGAGGTCAAAGTGATGTGTCCAGAGACCAGTTGGAGAGGTCAAAGAGATGTGTCCAGAGACCAATTGGAGAGGTCAAAGTGATGTGTTCAGAGACCAGTTGGAGAGGTCAAAGTGATGTGTCCAGAGACCAGTTGGAGAAGTCAAAGTGATGTGTCCAGAGACCAGTTGGAGAGGTCAAAGTGATGTGTCCAGAGACCAGTTGGAGAGTTCAAAGAGTCTCCCGAAACGCAGCTGGTGGGCAGGCGCATCCTGAACACACCTCGCCCCATAAACCCGGGCACACCTCACCCGATGAACCCCGGCACACCTCACACGATAATAATAATAATAATTGGATTATTTGTAGAGCGCCGTTTTTGTGAAAAATCACCTCAAGGGCGCTGTACAATTTATTTCCTAGGATCTACATTTGTTATTTAGAAAAGATACCAAAACATACTTACCTGGCAAGTCACTTCCGACAAACACACTTATATTAAAAAGTGTATGCTTATAAAAGATAGAACTGCACGCAGAGGACACTATATCAAAAAACACTGGTCGTCGCATGATCTTAAGTCTGCTATAGTTTTTATTTTAATTTAAATGTATTTTAACTGTCCTACAAATTGTTAGTTGTTATCATTTTTATTTATTTATTTTTAATTATTATTTTTATTTATTTTATTTTATTTTTAGTATTTTTTACATTTTGTTAATTTAAATTGCCGTCAATTGTGAAAGTGGAGGTTTCTGAAATTATGGATACGACTGTCTGAAAAGGTGCGTTTTAAGTTTAGACCTAAATTCTGTCGAGTCTGCGATCATTCTCAAATCATGTGGCAGTCCATTCCAGGCTTTAGGTCCTGACACGGCGAAAGCACGCTCACCGAACTTAGTATCTGGTGTGCGCTTTGGTTCCTTCAACCTTCCGATAGCTGATGACGTTGCTGACCTAAGGGTTGACTGTCGGAAATTGGAATCTTCTGGAATACACAATTCTGATAAATAACCCGGAGCCATTCCGTTAAGTGACTTAAATACCATCCAGCATACTGGATTCTTTCAGGACATTTGAGCCAGTGCAGATTTTTGAGATGCTCTGAAATGTGGGAGTATTTAGATACTCCGGTGATAAGCCTTGCCACGGCGTTGAAAACGGATTGTAATTTGTTGATTTGACATTTAGGGAGACTTGCATATATTCCGTTGCAATAATCTAGACGTGAAATAACATAGGAATTGACTAGCAATTTAGTCGCCTCTGTTGGCAGGTTTCTCCGCACTGCTTTAATTTGCCTTATTTGAAAGAACCCCGTGCTTACAGTTCTGTTCACCTGAGTTTTAAGGGAAAAATTAGCGTCCAGATTGACACCCAGTAATTTGATGCACGTTTTTGGAGTGATGTCACTTCCGGAAATGGTTATTGGGGAGTTTTGAATGTTATGCTGACGTCTGCTTGTAGCAGTCCACAGAAACTCAGTCTTTGTGGGATTCAGTTTCAATCTATTTGAGGTCATCCAGCGAGTAATTTCTTCTATAAACTCAGTTATACGAATTTTTAGACTGTTTATTTCTTCTGGTAAGCAGTAAAAATAAACTTGCTGGTCATCAGCGTAGCAGTGAGAAAGAAGGCCGAATGATTCTATTATTTTAGCGACATCATTTGTGAAGAGGATGAAGAGTAGTGGGCCCAGAACGGACCCTTGGGGTACTCCAGATGAAAGGGTTGCATAATTTGATTGGTTTTTTCCCACTTTTACGGCTTGTAAACGGTTGGCCAGGTACGATGTCAGCCAGGTCTTAACATCACAGTTTAAACCAAATGATTCATCTAATCGTTTAATAAGAAAGTCATGGTCAATCGTGTCAAATGCAGCAATCATGTCCAAGACTGAAAGAAGTGCCAGTTTACCCGACTCAATGGCAGTAGTTATGTCCGACAAAACACGTAGTAACCCGGTTTCTGTGGAGTGGAACCGTCTATATGCAGATTGGTATTTAGTTAATAATTCATTTGAATTTAAGTGACATATGACCTGTGAGGCAGCGTTTTTTTCTAATATTTTTTATATAAAAGGCAGATTTAAAACGGGTCGGTAATTTGAAAGATCTTCAGCGTCCAGTTGTGGTTTTTTTAATAATGGAGTTACGATAGCTGATTTAAGGGATTTTGGAAAGTCACCCGTGCTAAGTGACTTATTGAAAAGATGAACTAAAAAGGGAGCAATTTCATTGCAACACTTTTTCAATAGCCACGTTGGAATAGGGTCGAGCGAACACTGCTTGTTCGGTGAAGTAAGAATTAATTTCCTTACTTCTTCTAGGGATGTAGGTTTGAAGGCAGAATTTTCTCTATTGCATTTAGTAAAATACGGTGGTGGAGCGTAGGTTGTTAGGGCTCGTATTGACTCAATTTTGTCAAGGAAAAACTTGGAGAAGATTTCCGGAGCTATTTCGATTGTATTTGGTGCATGGACATCATCAATGACTGTCTTAACCGAGTTCCAAAGACTACGTGGATTTTGACGCTCTGAAGTGATCCTATTTGTCCAATATTCAGACCTTTTTGAACGGATTAAGATCATGTACTCTTTTTGAGCCTGTATCCAATCGTTCCTTGATGTAACCCCCGAGTGTCTGTAGGACCTCTCCAATTTACGCATCAATCTCTTCTGGCTCTGACATTCTTCGTCAAACCAGGCATCAGATTTTTGTAGACGCCGAGTTTTTGTAGAAATTGGAGCATATGTATTTAAAAGGGTTGAAAGGATGGTGTTATAATCTGCTGCTAGTTTGGTTGGCGACTCTGTTTCCCATGCGCTATGTGTACAGAGCGGAGAAGCTTTTAGTTCTGACAGGAAGTCGTCAAAGTTAAAACCGCGCCATGCTCTTGATGTGATAGTAACGTAAGGAATTTTCGGTGGGTTAAAATCGATTTCTGCGCGAATAAGTCGATGGTCTGATAGTCCTACATCCACACTATCCGCTACCAGAAACGGACCGCTTGACTTTGAGATAAAAATTTCCAAAGTTCCGCCAGCATCGTGAGTTGGGGAATTAACCCATTGAAGGCATCCGAAGCAGTCTAATAAATCAGTGAATTTAAGAGTATTTGGTGATTCTGGACGCTCTAAGTGAATGTTAATGTCGCCTGTTATGAAAATATTATCGGAAAGTCCCACAACCCGCTCGAGAAAACACGAAAATTCATTAAAAAAGTCCAAAGTGATTTGTTTTGAACCAGGCCGGTATAGGGTACATAAAATGAATGATGCTCCTGCAGACGAAACTTGGCATCCCAAGTGCTCAAAGGTTCGGTATGCACCAATTGACACCCTTGTTAAACGCAAGCCCTGGCGACCTAAAATCACGATACCCCCGTGATTTACGCTAGCGATGTTGTCATCCCGAGAAATTGTTGCTTTAGGTCGGGCTTCTTCTAGCACGACATAACCTAAAGCTCGGAGTCTCTTTATTGAAAAAGAGTCACTATTTTCGTGCCAAGTCTCAGTTATGGCCAGGACATGAAGATTCTGTTCGTTGAAAACCTCCCCTACCTCTTCTATCTTGTTATTGAGAGATCTAACATTCCAGGATCCTATACCTAGTTGACGGCTCTTAAAGTTGGCATGCCGTTGTATACAAGCATTAACTGTGTTATATTCTCTCTCCGGATTCGGGAGAATTTGAGTTGCTACTTTTCCCTGTTCTTCTGTTAGCGGTGACGTAACTATTTCGATGCTGTGTTCCAGATGTTTTTTCCTACTGCGTCCAGCTCTGCAACCACGAAACCTAATTTTACGGGTAGTTGTTTTAGTAATAACGCGTCCAAGGTTATACAGCGATATCTTTGCAGCTATTGCAGGGTCCAAATAAACACTATCACTATTATTAGCGCCCCTGAGGTGATATCTCACAAAAGCGGCGCTATACAAATCATCCAATAAATAAATAAGTCTGAGCTATTGTTCACAACCACCATAGCCCAAAGGATACCCTCATAAATCACTTACACGCACTTGAAACTGTTCACTAGTCTATCACCGTGCACATGTGGTAAGCATTTAAAACCGACGACCGATGCTTTGCCTTTCACTGTGCACTTTTTGGATAACGTGGCAGATTTGAACTAAAAATATGTAAAACTTTATATTAAAACTTGAATAAGCCCGAAGGGGCTACAGAAAAATTATTTTACTTTTATACACGTAAACTAAAACTTAATGCGGTTATTTTATGCTAAATTTACACCTGTAAAATTGAGGACTTCCCAGGATTTCAAAAATAAACTCGGAGCGCTTCCAAAAAGCAGCCGGCAGCCCCGAAGAGCGCCGAGTTCCCGGGCACACCTCACCCGATGAACCCGGGCAACCCTGCTAAATCCCCAAACGAAGCGAACCGCTTGGGGTGACAGGATGGCAGAGGTGTTGGTTATCCAATAAATGGTTCCTGGGGTGGCGGTACACGCAAACTCGCCTCCCAAATTAAAAATATCCTGTAGACTAATATAGAAACAATTAATATCGTCCAAAAATTGATACATAGATTCCTAGAAAAAATTAAGAAATGTCATGAATATAAAATAGGTACATACGACACAAACACTTTGTAGAATGTTTAATAATATTAATACTGCAGAAAGGACACAGCAAATTCGTACTACCAGATTTGGCTCTGAACTGAACTTTGTGGCAATTCAAACTAAAAATTCTTTTTGCGGAAGAAAGTACTTGGGCAACTAAGGACATCGGAAATTCAACACACTTTTGAAAAATGATATAAAAAATTGATGAAAAGTGTTGAAAAAAACAATTATGGTTAGATTTAAAGTTTGGATTTTTGGAACCTATTGATTTATCACTATCGACAACCCTATCTCGTGCTTTAAAATACCTCCGTTAAGGTTGTCGGAATCAAATTATTCGTCGGTAGTGTAGTCATCATACTTTCCAGACTAGATATATTTGGTTGTATTATGTACAGAAGGGCAATCACCATGTTTTATATCAATGCACTCACCTCCTTTTTTGCCAACACCCGACGGATCCGTGTCGGCGTAATATTAAAGTTAAGAGTGGTATTTCGTTATTTTGGTATTTTTCCGGACAAAGCCGGGTCTATAAGACGGAGGTGTATGTAGATTCTGGATACATAAAAGCACCACTCTGAATAATAATGCTTGGTAAATATTTTACATAAATCTGTATTTTTTAGGAATATCGGCAAGGCGTAAAATAAACAAACAAAGATTGAACATTCTTCTTACGCATTGACACCCGAACCTTTCTGCGGATTATTGACCGCCATTTTAACATAATCTTACGTTTTATTGCTAAAGATATTTTTTTCATTGATTTATGTTTTCATTTTAACGTTACGAAAATAAAATTCCAACCGCAAAGGTACAATCAAAAAATTATTGGGAATAGTCAAATTTCAATGCATACCCAAGTTTCAAAATTTTATTTATTTAGTACATGATATTCGTATTATACATTTGTAAATGGCTTTCACTGTTCAACTTGGAGGAATATCTATTTTAGAACAGATTATGACTGTCAATTTTTTTCATCACAATTTTATTGAAAATCCCCTTCAGCGGCGCTCTAAAAGAAAACATCTGAAACACCTTTCTTATATCTTTATTACGTAATTAAAGCAATGTAAGTGTTTACCTCGAAACAGATTTATGAATCCGCTACCTGACCGTCCGCTGACTGACCTCAAGGATTTATGAATCCGCTACCTGACCGTCCGCTGACTGACCTCAAGGATTTATGAATCCGCTACCTGACCGTCCGCTGACTGACCTCGAGGATTTATGAATCCGCTACCTGACCGTCCGCTGACTGACCTCGAGGATTTCATAATCATTATTTGCAGTGTGAATGCTTTTGGCAGGACTTACATTTTTTTCAATTATTTACAATGTGAGAAATTTGACAATAATTAATAGATTTAACAGCGATAATTTATCACAATATATTCTGAATTCAATTACTAAAGCATTACTTTAATTAAATTTTGAAATAAGCAAAAATATTGAAATCACATTTAGCAATCGCGAATAAATCTTCGAAGAAATGGAAATTTCACAATACTTCGGCACGTTGCTCAATTCGACGGGCGTAAAAGGCGTAAAAATAATAAAACTTCCGAAGTTCGGGCATAAAGATTTAGAGTTTCTTGGGCCGGTTTCTCCTCCCCTGTCACTAACGAGTTAGATATTTCCGATGTAAAATGGCAGGTTGGATAATCTCAAGTAAATGCTCTGGCTCGGAATTATCCCCACCCACGAATAACAACTTTCTCACCAATTATTATTCCTCTCACCCTTTCCCATTTCATTGGATTGGAATGAAAGCCTTACATCCTACAACCCACACTCTACAATTCTCACTCTGGTCAAACAATGAAAAAACTTATTTTTCTGCATCAATATATTGTATCGTATTCCAATAGAAAGTTAGTAAGATTCTCATATTACGATGTCAGAACCAAAAAGTTGTAAAATGATACACATTACAATTTATAAGGCAAAGGAACATTTAAAAAATCCGTTCAATCCCATACAAACTGCAAATTGCTTAAAATTATAAATTTCGTAAAAATATATAGCTTATTTTATTGAATTTAAAGAGCAAAGATACAAATTAATAATATGTTACACAACATTTTTAAATAAGCAATTTAACTACCCTGTTAGTAGAGTAATGAGCTCGGAATAGTAGGTTAAGTAAAAAAAAAATGTGGAAAAAGTGAAAATGCACAGAAAATGACAACAGAAAACATCTGAAAGTTAACGGTAAAATATCAGTCTGTTGATGTCGGATAAAAATGACAAATTGATTTTTTTTTATTTGACATAGCTGTTCTCTTGACATAGCATTATTATTGATATAAATCAGGTAAATTGGCAACACAACAGATTCCCAGATGTTGTTGGTCTTACACTACTCTTTGAGGACAGTTCGGATTCTTTAAAAAGTTTAAAGATACCATTTTTTTCAAGAAGTTGTTCAATTGGTCGAACCTTAAATTTATCAAAAACTTCAGTGATTAATGAATAACTTTAATACTCATTTTTGTGTTATTAATTACTACCCGATACTAGTTATAAATGCTTCCCCATGCAATTACACCATACTGCAACACTGACTGTACGGAACAAAGTTTTAACCATTTTAATATTTGAAAGTTTTATGTTAGTTCTTAATCTTATAAATATGTAAGTTTTATTGTTCTTTCAACACAGTTCTATGCGTTTCTTAAATTTCATATAATAATAATAATAATAATAAATTTATTTCACATAAAAATCATACAATAAAACATGCGGAAACTTTGACTAGCCAACTAGGAATAGATCCTGTTTTAGGCCAGTCAAATTGACAAGTTTAGTTCATATTATAATTTAGTACTTAATATAAAACAAACCGGTAAAGTAAATAACAGCCAGATAGTAATAATAAAAAGACAGATCACCACAGGAGTAGTAAGGTAGAAAAAATGGGAAGGGTAGTTTATAAGTTTATAATATAGTTGGATGATTAGAAAATAATCGATAGCATTGATAAATAAAGTACAGATTAATACAGAATTGACAATTGTGTTCAGAGGTGATTGTAAATATGTGTTTTTGAATTGTATGTACTTTAAAAAATTATGTATCAGTGTTTTGACAATAATGTACATATATATTTTTTATATTTTTTTATAATGAGATTATCTATTGATCAACATATCTTCACTTTTTACCCTCCCTAAATCAAGGAGCCAGTCGTTGACCAATTTGCGCAAAACATTTGTACTTTTCTTTTTCCAAGCATTAGGAATGATATTAAATAATTTAGGTCCTAAGTACGAGAATTGCCGTTGCCCAATTGCAATATAACTTTTTTTTAATAGTAAAATGCTATAATGGTATAAATCTACAGGTATTTGACATCAGAGGTTTTCTTTATTAATTAACACTTTTCGTTACATTACACTATTGTTTACATTACTCCAGTTCGTTTCCATTTCGTTACATTACTCCAGTATTGGAAGTAGGTGTATGGTCGGTAAAAAGGCATACATGATGCTTTTTCTACAATAGGCTCAGTAAATTATCATAAAATCATTTCTGCAATGTTTTAATATTATCATTCGCTAGCTATAATCACATTAGTCCATGCCTTTGACAATATCTGTGTCATCCGCATAAGAGATGACACTTTCACTAAGAGGGAGACTTAACATATCATTAAAATATGTAAAGAAAAGCATCGTCCCGATTTCTGTGCCTTGTGGTATTCCATGCTCAGGAATACTACCAACATTATTTCGTTCCTAGCTATCCACGTAATTTTTTGGACTGGGAAAATATTTAGAATCTATTTTATTCGTATTTCAATATAAAAACCCTATATATTTCATTTCAATTAGGCAGTTTTTAAAATGTTTTAATATGAAACCGCTCAAAACGAAACGGAAATTTTATTATTACCTATATCCCTTTGTGGAATGTCTAAATTTGATGTAATCCGACAAAACTTCATGAAATCTGAAGTAAATAAAAATATGATTTTCTGCTTATTATTTGTAAAGAATCAAAATTTGCGATAAAATCAAAATAAATCACTTCAATCCCACTTCACTCTTTTTATTTTGAACGATCGAGGAAGTATAAAACAAACAATGATAATAATCTTCCAGTCTTATTTTTGTACAATTAAATTGATTGTGTTGACTTAGAAATTCCGTGCAAAAAAAAATCATTCATATTTCGTAAATTTTCCGTTCTCAATTTATCTTTTTTTGCGTATTAACTCTGCTTAGGACTATTGCTCCAGATTTTGAGATTTGGAGAAACACAGTTAAATGTTTGCAAACTCAATCATAATAATATGTATTTATAAATTAATTATGTTTCCAAAACAAATTTATAATAATTATTCTGGTTTTCACATAACAGTCGGTTTCTGCTGATAATTTTAATTTTAGTTAAAGTAAAATTAGTTGCACCAAAGGGCCTAAGGGGACTTTAATAATATTATAAAGCAGCACAACTCAGAGGTTTAACTCGTACTCCACTACTCGCTCGTAATACGAGAAAGGACACCTGGGAAACATTTTTCTTCATGTTTATAAGAATTATGATATTTGAATATGTTTACCTAATTCAGTGTGCAGGTCTTGCAATTTTGTGTTAAACAACATTTTGTGAAATGATTGCAAGGTACTATACTAAGCATTGTAAAGTCATTTCAACAACGTTTTGATTCTGTTTGTTTTGATTTTTTCCAGTGTGATATTCCTTTGTGTAAAACGGTGCAAAAGAACATTTTTTTAACCTTTTTTCTTTTGTACGAACTTCAAAAATATGTAATAACCATTGCTGTTTCGGTATTTGAATTACCACCCATAACAACGAGTCTGGTCAATGTCCGAATCCCTTTAATCCCATTTCTTAATAAATGGTTTTCATAACTAAACTTTAAAAATAATCAAAAATAGAATAAGTTAACTTTTAAATATTAACTTCATTAATATATCGACTCATGTTTCTTAGCCTATTTATTTATTTATTTATTTATTTACACATATACGGCACAACACGTGCCATTAACATAATTGACATACTTATAATAGTACAACAACATGAAGAATAACAGTATAAATGTTAGTAAAATTTAAGAAAATAGGTAAAAAGTAAGGTAATAAGTAGTGTATAAAAACTATAATGTATAAAAGTAAATTGTAAAGTGAATAGTTTAAAATATAAAGTAGTAAAGTACAAACCATAATTTATTAGGTAAAAGTAAAAATAAAAATAAAAATTTAAAGATTAAAATAAAACAATAAAATGTACCAATAAGATACCTATCTCAAGGTACCGACAATGATTTAAATATAAAAAGTAATAAATCCTGGATTATGTTAACCGATATGATAAATTTTACAAGTACTTATGATTTCAAGTGCATTAATAGTTTTAGAAGTACTGGTAGGCATATTATGTTTACATGATGTATTTACGTGGTACTAGCAAACAAATTTAGTTTAACGCATCTTTTGTATGAAGACAGATTACCGGCAGCGTGATCAATATTAGCATATTCATTGCCTAAAATATGCAAGCGATTTATGGTTGAGTTTTGTTCTGCGTTCGTCATAGTATTGTCACAGTGGAAAGGTGTTTTGAGTCGAGTCGGTCTACTAGGTACATGGTAATTTATTAATGAGACCAATTCAGGGGAGTCAAACCAGTTATTGTTTATTTTAAATAAAAAAATAAGATCATTGAGTATTCTTCTATCTTTTAACGATAAGAGTCTCATTTTTTGTAATAAAGATTCATAGTTTATGTCAACCGCGGGAATACCTAATTTGAAATTAATTGATCTGAGAAATTTGCGTTGGATTCTTTCAATGTAGTTTGCATGGCTTTTGTAGAAAGGGTTCCATATGGGGGAATTGTATTCTAAATGACTCCTAACCAGAGTTGTATATAGTATTTTAAATGTTTGGATATTTTAAAATCTTTACAAATTCTTACAATTCTATTGATTTGGCTTTCGCAAATTCGCGCTTTTAAAGGTATTAAGGTCGAAACTTTTCGTAATGTGTTTCAAGGGAAATTCATTTTTTTTAATTATATCATATCCTGGTCTGCCGGACTTGTTGTTTTAACACCGATTAGTTTTTACAAATAACTATATTTACATTATGTAGATTCCAAGGCCTACAGATTCAATACCAATTATCATCTTACCTTTCAGCCTAAATCAACTATTTCGTGGAAGACGCAAAAGCCTTGGAAATATTTTCATCCAGCAGTGGATCCAATATAACTGATATCAACAACAAATAAAAAATAAATATACTTATATCTACGTAAGCCGAAATAATTCGATTTACAAAATATCACATCGAACACCTCAAGGGAGAATAATCAAAAGTATCATTCGCCAGATATATACGTGAATTGTCAACATACGAGTAGGCATATTACATATTTATGTATTTTTTATTCAAATATATTATGCGAGTGTTGCCAGCCTGTGTATTGCCGGGAGGATTTTTGAAAAGCACAGGTACACAGAGGATTTTTTTTAAATATGTGAGCATTTTCATGTTCGTCAACTTTTCATAATAAAGGCTATTTATGTTCGGGACTACATTTCTAAATTTTCGTGATTTTTTTTTCTTTGCAAGACTTGATGTTAGATCTCTTGACATACCAGAGTCATCCAGAAAGTAAGGTTGCAAGGGCTCGGGAGCCCGGGGGGGATTTTTTCTATTCGAAGTTGGCGCACTTGACGTGTAGGAGGGATCCTATCCTTTTTGTGGTCCCGCCTGTTTTTCGGCCATTTTGTTCAGTCACAGTAAATTATTCCGATGGAGACGTCGTCGCGCGCTCAGGAGGTCGAGGAAGCTGTGAAGAAGTGGCTGAAAGAGCTGGTGGGGGAGGTCTGTGACATTGGCATACAAAAGCTGGTGCCCCCACTACAGAAATGTCTCGATGTCTATGGCGATTACGTTAAAGAATAGTTAATTATTTAACCTTTTTTAAAATGTTGAACTTATGTGCCTGATTAATTTTCTTCACTTTTAGGTACAGCCGGTCCATGCGCCAACATCACGTGCCCGTTTGGCGGTGCATGTTCGGCGCGCTCAGGCCGCGCCGCGTGCTCGTGCCCGGCGTGCGGAGCGCAGCTAGAGCCGGCCTGCGGCAGCGATGGGCGCACGTACGCCAACGAATGTAAGCTGCGCGAGCGCGCGTGCCAGCTGACAAATGAGCAGGACCAACAACGGGACACCCTGGTCCTGCTGTACAACGGGACATGTGGTAAATTATCTTCATTTATTTTATGTGCATAGTCTCTCGGGGGATGTCCTATGGGTTTTCAAACTCGTGCACCACTACATAAAAGGCTTTAACGGTCCGAGAGTCAGCGTTTAATGGTGACCAATCAAACGGTAAAATTTTGTAATAATGTGATGGAAGCACCCCAAGCGTGCACACCCAACTTAATTTTATGATTCGTTTGGCCAAAATGTTAGAAATGAAACATGTGCGCTTGTTTTTTTGTGTAAATGGCGCAAACACCGAAGAATCAAATACGAGGGAGATTATAATATGAAAAACCGAAAAGATAGGACAGAACTCCATAATCTGTTTACTAAGCATGGCCAAATTCACATCAAGCAAAGTTTCCTTTCTGAACAAAACTGCGAGTATTATCCACTTGATGGGACGAAGAGCTTATAGGTGTATTATTTTACAAAATGATAAAGCTTTTTGATTTAAGGCGATGCACTACGTCATGTTATATTTTAAATTGAGCCGCTATCAATAACAACTCTTACGTAGATGGCGATAAGGTTTAAATTCCCGCTTAACACCATCCGACTATTTTGATTTATGCAAGAAAAAAACATGGCCAAAAAGTGCCTTTTATTTTATTTTGTGGATGTTCAGCCATAAATATTTAATTTTTTCCGATCATTTTATAAATAACTTAATTTGCCACACTATACAATAAAATCATTACCGAAAATGGGTTCGTAAGTAGGAGATTTTGAACTTTAAAGCAGTTTTCTTCTTCTTCTTCTTCCTAGCACTATCCCAACTCATTGCCTAGGTAGGCTGTTGGGATTAAATATTTTATATTAAATATTAAATACTGTTGCATTAAATATTTTAAAACTTTAAAGCAGTTTTCATATGCCTTATAACTTATTTTTTTCTGAACTTATAAAAAGACTTATGTAAAAAATACTCGATTATTTCAAAGACCAAGATGTATTATGCTCGCACTGTTTTTTTTAAGTATCTGAAACATTTAATAACGACTAAATTTTCAAACCAAAAACACACGATTTTGCATTACTATATAGTGCATTGCCTTAATTAAAGCATCTGAAACATTTCTAGGCGACCAAATTTTCTAACCAAAAACACATGATTTTGCATTACTACGTATGGTATCGCCTTAAACCACTTTATTTTATTATATACATCAATCGGTTCAGTTGCTCCCAACCTTCTTCAGGACAATAAATATATAAAACGTTTTATACATTTACTGTCATTTTGTATAGTGTAAAGCCACAAAGTGTTTGCTTTCTTCGATAATGTATAGTTTAATTTCATTTTATATTTTAGAACAATAATGTATTAATTTATTCAATTTATATTCGAGTTTCGCTAAATTTGTGCCTCCATGCGTAGATTATATATTGCATAATGGCAAGAATGCACTTTGTGTTGTTAGCACCATTGTCTTATCTCATAAATTCAACTTGTCACGCATCTGGAATTGCAAACGGAAAATTACACGAATATTACTTTTATTTTGACCGAATTGGAATTAAAATGCAGAATTTTCTTTTTCTGCAAACTTCAACAGTTGTTTCTCACTAATTAATTCGTAATTAAGTTGAAATGAAGTGTTATTTCAATAATCTATGTGTACGTGTTTAACGAGTCTGAATATAAAAAAACTTTACTATGAGTATACATCAGTTTTCGTGACGAGATAAAGTGTCGTATTTTTGTCAAAGAGATATGTAAATCAATGTTTAGAAAAAGCATCTGCTTCCAGTATTTTGCACTATATATGTAAATACTTTATCTGGAAGTAGGCAGTATGTACCACTTGTGTCTCGGAACACCGTGTAGACGGTACGGTGTGGGAGGTGGGGGTGGGGTGGGGATACATCTTGCTCGCAGTTCATCACTTGGTGACACGACATTAATGAAGCTTTATATTTTTACACCCATAAAGCACAGGCTGTTGACTGATGGGGGCCATTTTCTCAGCGATTTTTTCACTAGACTTCATCGCAAGCCGGTAAAAGTGGTGTACGAGTATTTATGACTTTACATAATGTAACACAATATGTAACCAAACAAGTGTCGGTTCGCTAGATACCTTATGTGTAAATCGTATACGTACATACATGTGATTCATATAGAAAAATTATAGAAATTATATTTTAAAAATGACATCTTTCATAGCAATATATTACGATACAGTCCCCGTTCCTGGGTGAAAATCTACTTCTACTCGACTGAGAGTATCTCATCGTAAATAATGGATTGGCGCCCTCAAGTGTAAAAATAAGCCCTCAGTAGAGACGAAATTCTTCATCCCCCCAAACTACTAATCATAATGGCCGTCTCGGGCCTAGGTGCCAATGCTGCCACCTGCCACTATATGGTCTATATAGTCGCGTTAAAAAAGCATGCTTAATCTTTTAAGCAGTAATCCGTTAAATAAAAAACCGTCCTTTTAGTTAAATTCTAATTGGTGTACCTTTGCATTTTCAAAAACTGCCTTTGATTTTATTTCAGTTAATTGAAAAAAAAATATTCTTTTGAGCTGCATTTTACGTTATATCATTATATGTTCATTCACATGCGATTGAAAGAATCCAAAATAATTGTTTAAGATATGTAAATTATAAAATGGGCATTTCTAGAGAATGCCTAAATTACGATAACGTACGTTGTTCATTAAATTTAATAAAATTATCTGATCGTAGAATCATTTCCTATTTAACCTGTTTGTATAAAATCATTAAGTCAATGTTTGATACCCCTGATTATTGTAATCTCTTTTCATACTCCAATCAGGTCAGTTACAAGATAGTACCTACCATATTATTGTAGTAATTCTATATCAACATCCCAATATTACACTCCTATGTGACGGATTCAACAGCTAGGAAACAAATACTCCGATGTTTTTGACATATTTAGTACATCAATTTCATTATATAAGCATACCTTATTGATTTTTTTTTTCATCAAGTAGGGGAAAATTTTGAAAAAACTATTTAAATTGACAGTATTACAGTATTTTGTCGGCTGAAAGAAAAAAAAAAATTATTTTCATATTTTGTACCTACATACTGTGTGGATCAAATTCAACAATATTTTTTTATTTATGTACGTGTTTTAAACAGTCATTTCCTGCACTATTTACGATAATAATTTCGTAAATATTGCTATAAATGTATGTAAAATCCTAAAATAAATAATTAGCGCAGAGCCGTGAAAAACCACGGGGTGATCTTTACTCATGGACACATCAGTTCCAATTTTTGATTGACAATTAAAATAATTTGCTGTTAAAATACTATATCACACAATAAGTTCAATTTTGAAAATGTCACTCGAATTCAAAGCAAACCCACAACCGAAGTATTTTTGATTACTTTAAAATCAGCGTTGTTAAATAATATTCATCTATTTTTAAACGTTATTTTCGAGAAACAATCATTTCAGTGTGAAAATGAATAATATAGTGTTGTGCTTCGGGAAAAGATTTTTCTAGATATTTATTTGAATGTTGTAACTCATCCTTGAGGAAATAATATCTAAAGAATTTACAAAAACGATGAGTGAAAAGATTACTTTTCACTCAGACACATTGGTGTTATTTGTATTCGCTACAGACTTTCTCGGTGTGGTTGGGATGCGTGTTTATTTTTCAGAGCAATATTACGGTAATATGACGTGTGGATCCAAACAAATCCCCTTCTGAACATCCAAAGAAAACCCTCAAAAATATATTTGTGTAAGAATTACAATCTATTTAAAGAAAACATATAATTTTCCCATTTTAAAAATATCTTTGACGTTATAACAACTGCTCTCAGGAATTGTTAATAAATTAAAAGCCTTTCACGCCTGTATTGAGTTTGAAAGGTTAATTGTGATGGAAGGTGTGCTCCGGCGGCAAGGGTGCAAATTTAGGATGGGTTATTAGAAGGATGTTAGCATTTTCAAAGGGGAGGAAATTAAATAGCTGAGGTCATCTGTATACATTATCGGATTTATAATCGACGAATAACCAAACCATGCCCCAAAAGTTATAGTATTTTCCTTTATTGACGAAGAAGGTTTCATCAGATATCGAGAACCTGTGAAATGGTAATTTTGTAAATTTTTGCAGAAGCGGACGTTAATATTTTTTTACACTTTGAATGAAACTACCTGCTATCACAATGCTACCAAAAAAGTTTACTTCTGTCCTTTATCGGGTATGTTTGTACAGATACACTACTATGAAAAAAATATTGTACTGAAATAAGCTTAAAATATTCTTGGATGTTACCCAATTTTTGCTTTTCTACTCTTTAATATCATAATTGTTGTGTTTATTGATTCTATCAAACATACTCATTTCTGTATTCTGAGCTTGAAATGTTAGTCCTGCGTGAAATCTGGTTCAATGAACTAAAATTTGCTTTGAATTTAAATGTCATTTCCAGAATTGTAATCATTTGTATTAAGAATTTAGGAAACAGATAAAGTAGGTACCAACATGTTATACATTATAATTATTTTGACTGACGATTTTGAAATTCTGATTTGTCGAGAATTTAGGGTTGTATCCAGTTGTATGTCACGGGTCCGCGCTAGTTACGTATTAAACACATTAAAAATTTTCTGATTAAAATAATTTTAAGTTTTTGATTCAATAATCTCGTATTTATGTATGTCATAAATTTACCTAATCGCGGGTTGGGTTTAAATAAACTCAAATGCATAAAGCAGGAAGGTAAATCAACGTAGAGCCGTATAGTCTTCCTCTCTAGCGCCATCGTGTACATAGGATATATATATATATACAGCGGTACTTATGTAGTTGCACAAAACTACCCCTCTAACAAATGAACTTGTCGAGTTCCGAAGTCGAGAAACATGACGTTCAGAGGCGGTCTTTTATCCTTGTAGGTACAAGCAGAGGTACGGCCAAGGACGGTAAAGGTACAGGCGAGGTACATCCCTGGAGATATACAAGGATACTTTCTATACTCAGGTCGTATCCTCGAACCGGGGAGAAGTTACTGTCGGCCGAAACAGAGATGGCCTATGACCCACGCCTTACCAAAATTTTTACATTATTGTTAAGTTAATCAAATTTAATAATGTTATTATTAAGTTCTACAAGTGTTTCAGTTTATATTATTGCGTATAGACAGCTGTTTCGATGTTCAAATCAATTATCAAACTCTTATGCCACGACTGAAACGACCTATTTAGGTGATTTTATTTATAATCCCTAACCCATTTTTGTTTTTACGTTATTTAAAATCAGTTGTGTGAAACGGTTGTAAGGGCTTATTTAGTTAATTTAATAACATTATTAAGTAAAATGAAAGTGGAAGTGATACCAGTAGCAACAAGTAGTTTTATAATTTCATTATTTTTATTTTATTAGAGATAAAAATTCCCGGATTATAAAGAACTTGAACATATTAGAAGTCGTCATACTCTCATCAATTGAAGTGGAAAAATGCTTGCGCAATGGTGAGGGACCTTTCATGAGTGTTTTTGGAATTTCACGAAATGGAAACCTTTAAATTTCATCAAACACAAATCTCAACAAAAATTCGACAAATTATCTATATTATTAACGATTATTATCTATAGTATTGACAGTCGCGCAACAAATCATCTAAAATCGTCCCCCAAAGCACTTTTAGGTCTTGATCACCCCATAAGCTTATTTAATGGCTCACTGGTGTGTGATATTTTTTTTACATTGACCCCATACAGGGAGGTCCTGAGGAAGTCAAAATTAACAACCATACTAGTAAACCACTGCCGATTACATATGGAGTTCCACAAGGAAGCATACTAGGACCCGTTCTTTTTACTATTTACATAAATGAACTTTGCAGCATGAAAATAGACCGTGATATAGTTAGCTATGCTGACGACACAGTTTTACTCTTCAAATCTAAGGATTGGAATAATGTATATAACATAGCGAATTTGGGAATCTCGCAAGTGAAAACATGGCTAGACTCAAACATACTTACACTTAACATATCAAAGACAAAATTCACAACATACAGTATAAATAGCACGGGACAGCCGAAAAACAACACAAACACCATAAAAATACACGAATGTTTAAACACCAACATCTGCGATTGCCCTCCTCTAGAAAAAACAGAACAAATAAAGTATCTAGGAATCGTAATTGACCATAACCTTAGATGGATACCTCACATCAAACAAATCACAAATAAACTTCTCAAAACAATACACATTATCCTAAACATAAGAAACATATATAAAATAAAACAATTGAAAACAATATATTTTGCAATTTGCCAATCAATAATAGAATAGGGAATTATTGTTTGGGGAGGAGCAACAAACTCGGCTATCAATTACATAGAAACCGCACAGAAAACGATCTTAAAGGTAATACTAAAAAAAAATAGACTGACTGATACAGACCAAATATTCAACAGCTGTGACGTACTAGATATACGCCAATTATACGTTAAAACACAACTAAACTACATTTTTGACAAAAAAAAATAATTTCAACATACACAAAATAACACTAACAGACCAGTTAGACAAGCGTACAAAGAAAACATAAAAACTCCAACAGTAAATTCAAGCTTTGGACAAAGACACTACCAATGCCATGCTATAAAAGCTTTCAACAGTCTAAAAATGGAAATTCAAATTGAGGAAAATAAAAATAAATTCACACACAAAATTACAAAATGGATTAAAGAACAAAAAAGACAATATTACCAAAACGTCATAGCATAAAATAAAAATAATACCTACACGTAACACACAAATCTAATATAAACACACATCACTCACAAACACACAAGATTATATATTAAATGTATTATTTTATCTCATATTGTAGATTGTATTTAGATTATATTTTCATATTATAAAATGAAGGCCTCAGCACCGGCAAGCCACCCAGTGAGGCCAACATTACTGGAAAACTTTGAAATGTAAAAAAATATTGTACCAAATAAAAAAATTAAAAAAATAGTTTCTCTCGGGGCCTGTGTCATATTTGGGGACGCTGTGTGATAGGTCTATTTTAGGAAAGGAAGAATAATAAGTTCTGGTAGTGATAAGGTGTTTGAGGTTGCTAGGGATCTAGAGATCAGTGTGTACAGAAGTAATATAAGTATGTATATATCCTCCTCCATCCCCGCTGACCCAAAATACCAGTTGGAGAGGTCAAAGAGTCTCCCCAAACAAGCCTCTCCCAATCTGCTAGGCCACGCAGCTCGTGGGCCTTAATACACCTCACCGAGTGAACAGGCACCACCGCTAAATCACCAAACGTAGTGAATCACTTGGGGTGACGGTAGTATAATGTATAATAGATATTGCCTACGTTGGGAATCACTGCGCTAGATCAAGCTAATTTGAATAATCGGTGGGGCTATTCGAAGTTTTGTTCAGGAGTCATATCTATTTGTGTGAACAGATATACTTGTACCACCTCCAGTACATAGAACTAGAGCCCACTTCTTAGAACCAGCAGTCAACCAGGATCGGTACATTCCAGACACGTGCTCCCAGATCGGTTCCACAACTAAATCTCCAATGTCGCCCTGTACCTATTCCACGTCTTAATATCCCACTTATTTATAGGCCGATTAGGAACTACGCACAGCGCCAAATATTAATGTCGAAATTAGTTATTATTATAAATGAGAAAGGATCTGTGAAATTCCCGTGATTTTTCGGAGGTTTCATCAAAATCATTATTTGCACGAAAATTGCGAATTTCGTTTTATCCTCGTGAAAATGAAAAAATTGGCGTTTTCACGTAAAACTAAAAAATTCGCCATATAGCAATCGCGAATTTTATGGGTTTTGTTCTTCCCAACAGTTATTACGTCAAGTCTACATTCAAACTTTAAATATACAGTGTACGCATTATGGGGCTGACAAATTAGGCTATACGCATCATATTTCAGCATATCGGTCGCCATACAATCCCAATGGGAATGTATGGCGAGCGATATGCGGAAATAGGCCAAGCCACGAGGATATAGCGTAATCGGTCTGTCGCAGATTTATTTATTAAGCTGAAGATTTAAGAAGAGCACGGGCGGTGATGACAAAACTTGGACTGCTTGTTTCACAGAATGTTAACAATTCATAAAATTTCAAACCTATAATTCAAGTGCTTTGAAAGTTCTATTCACATATTGTCATAATTTAATTATAAGCTTAAAACAATTCACAGTACTTTTATAATAACAGAAATGAATAGGACTTTCACAAATTCTGTGAAACAGCATGTCCAGTTTTCTATCACGAAAGTCCAAGACTGTCAGAATATGAATGATGGTGACTGTGGCCAGCATATGGCGGGCTGCTAATCTCTAAACTTTAATACAGCCATTTCTAATCTCCCGGGGTTGTTTATTGATTAACGACATTATAAAGTTATTAGGAATGCGTAGCTTTTATTTTTCCATAAAAGTTTACGTACAAAATAATCGTAAAGATTAGTTTCAAAGCAAAAGTTTTACGCGTGTGTATGTAACGGTTACATGTTTATCATTAATATTGTTTACGTGCTGAGTGAGGTTTCGAAATTGTACATTAAATCGATTTTTAATAGACCATTTGGGAAGGGCGTCCATATATAAAGTACAAAATAATATTGTTTTACTCCCCTCATGAAATGTCGCATTTCGCGGCGATTTAATCACGCATATTTTGATGGGCGATTTACTTTGAATAAAGCGGTGAAACCCAAAATTTCACTTAAAGCCGCTGCTCCATAAAAATAAATCGTTTGTAATCATACCGTACATTCAATTGTACTGGGCCGGGGTTATTACTACTATTGGAGTAATTCATGTGGATAATGTAATATAAAGCAAAATCGGAGAAAGCTGAATCAGGGAAGGACACGAGAAACAGTTGTACGGTCACCATGTTTCCACGTACTACGTGCCACGTGTAAACACTAGGACACTATGAAAGTGCGTACATTAAAATTACGCTTCCCGAGTGTAACCACTTAGCATCAGTAGTGTGACCACGTAGACACGTTCCATGTAAATACTAATGCGAGCGGAATTCGGTCTAGAATTAAACCAATTACAAATAAAGGGCTATCCAATAAAAATAAAGTTTAGGATATTCGACACTGTTATGTTTGTTATATGGAGTCCATTCTATTCCAGAAACATGTGACGAGAAGAGGTGCGAGCTATACGGGGTGTGCGAGATGGAAAGTGTTGCCAAAACGAAGTGTGTTTGTCCGGGGAATTGCTCCGAAGCCGAAACGGTAAGTTAAATCAATTATTATTGTTGGTCCATCAAAAAAATAGGTAATTACATTATGTTGTTTGACTTGGCAATGTTTTCCATTTTCTCTTCTTCTTGGGCCAGTATTTGGGGCATCTCCAGGGCAGTTGTGGATACTGATATATTGAGTAAGACCTCAAATTATGATTATAATCACTGAAGAAAATATTAACATCTCTCGAACAAAAAGTCGGGTTTTGGTCCATCCTTTAGCAAATCCGACCCGATCCCACTCGGTCATATTTTAACTGTATCATACTTCGACTAAGAACAATCAACTAGACCTACCTTCTTATTTTTCTTTTGAGAGTTATTAATATTATCTTCATTGATTAACTATCCAAAATCTTGACAAGCAACACAATCCTATTATTGATTGTAAATAAATTTAATTACCCCTAATTTCGTCTTTGTTCCTTTCGATGTGTTTTATCTGCATGTCATCCATGTATTTGTCCTCATATTGAATATGCTAGAATCATCCGGTCTTCTTTTCATGCTGTCCATACTAATCATATCGAATCCGTACGTCATCGTTGTGTTTAGTTGACACTTGAAAGATATGATAAAATTGAACAAACTCTTTAAAAGACTTTCATTTTATTGGCATATTCAAAACTATTTACAGTATTATTGACTGCCACCTTTATTGCAACTCATCCAGTTCAATATCCATTCCCGTAGCCTTCGAAGAAATGATAGCTGTTCCTCAACTCTAACACTCGTAGTAGTTATTATTATAGATACCATGTTCTGTCCAGAATGTTGAAGCATTGATTTTTTTGGTGTAAGACATAATTATTTTTGTAAGTCGTTGTGTCAATAATTACAAGTTTTTCTATTATAAAAACCAATTCTTAGATTTTATCGACACCGCGTTCACGCTGAATGTGCTGAATACTGTAGAAATAATATCCCTGAGGAGTATGAGTAGTAAATCCATGCTTGACTGTGTGAGAAATGTGGAGATTCAAAAAGAATGCAAGGTTGACGTAAGGGTAATGAGTAAGATTAAGAAAGGGACGCATAGATGGTTTGGGCGTGTAGCATAACTTTATAAAATTAATACAAATACTAATTCTACGAATTAAATCGATTCCAAATTATAAGACGTCTTATAGTTAATAAAACAAGCATTAAATATAACATTAATTATGTGCACATATGCATAAAATATTTCATATTTGTTACAAATCAGTAAAACAGAACACAGGAAAATAATTTACTCCTCAAGTATAGAATAATATTATAATAGAGATATGATTAAAAATCCTAGTAAGAATTATCAAAATACGAACACTTTAATTAAAATTGAATTTAAATAATAGTTACTGAAATAGAAAATAAATCAAAGTATAATACATAACGCACGTATGTACGTACATGGGTAAAAACATAAATATGTCTGTTAAAAATAAATTAAACTAAAAAAAGAGAATGTGATATACTCATAGGTACGGCACAGACTATTATTAGAGACAATAATTAAAAGTTAATAACTAGTAAATAAGTTTGAAATTAGTTTCCTTCTGAAACATAAAAAAATGTTAACACCAAATATTCTTTTGCATGGAGATGAATTCCAGGAATTGATGAATAAATAGAGTACATAATATTAAGGTTATTGTTACATTTGCTTGCCTGTCAGGGGTAAATTAGAAATTTAATAATTTTGAATCAGTTAATAAAAAATAATATGCTTGTCGGGAGTACGAATACTTGGAGAGTATCATTAGGATTTGATGGTGTTATCCTCAGGTGTTGGAGCCAGGCACAGGCGCTTTGGAGTCGGGGCTACTGTTCGGCTCTGACGGCGGTATTTTGAGTGTGTTATTAAGAGTTGGTGGTGTTATCCTCAGGTGTTGGAGCCAGGCACAGGCGCTCTGGAGTCGGGGCTAGTGTGCGGCTCTGACGGCAAGAGCTACCCCTCGGAATGCCACCTGCGCAGCGCTGCTTGTCAGGCGCAACTCAATATCTCCGTGGCATATCAAGGAGATTGCGGTGAGTTTATTAAAAATGATTATTTTTTAATTAAATTTCTTGTAACTAAAACAAACATAGAATAAAGAAGAACACAGGAAATGCGATTTGAGCGTGTTTCCTGATACGAAAGTCTGGAAATTCTTCCATAAGGCGATGCACCACATCTTGTAACAACAGCCACCTGTTTTGATTTATGCAAGAAACAACATCTCCAAAAAGGATATATTATTTTATTTTGCGAATTGATGCACAAATACTTAAATGTTTTGCAATCAATTTCCAAACAATTTATTTTGCCACATTATACGTAGCAAAATGGGTTCGTAAGTGGGATTTTTTTAAATTAAAAAAAAATTTACAGGCCTGATACTTTATTTTTTTCTGGGTTTATAAAAATACTTTTCAAAAAATGCTTGATTATATCAAATGCCAAGATATGTTATGGTCCCAGAATTTAATTAAGTCATCTAAAATATTACCAATACATCAAATTTTAAAACCAATAAAAAAATGATTTAATTTAAAAAGAACACTTCTGCTACCATCTTAGCTAGCGTCGGGACTAAGGCTGTGACCAAACGGCCAATATTGTGAGTTTTGTATTAACGTTGCATTCGGTTTCATGTAAAAGTCCGGTTTGTGGCACGCGACGACGCAAAATGAGTTGTCTGCCGACTCACGTGTGTAATTACACCTTTCAAAAAAATCAACTCACTAAATTCACTAAATGAATTAAAAGAACTAAAGACTCACTAAATTACGCTCTTTTGGCCTCAGCCTTAGAACCCGATGTGTGTCTGTTCACCTACTATAGTTTAAAATTATATTCATTGAAAATGTAAACAGATGGTTATTATAATATGTGTTATGAACGTGTCTGGGGTACCCGAATTAAAATCTATTTTGCCATCGATCAAATATTTTTAAAAACCGAATTTCTTTATTGAAAAAATAATCAATTTTACTGGCCTCTCTGGGGCCTAGGAGCCGAAAAGTCTTAAATATTGTTTTTTTTTCTCTGAAGGCCCTAAGAAAAATAATAACTTTCTCGACTTATGTCATCGTTGGGGATGCTGGGTGGAGTGTCTTTTTTAGGAGAGGAAGTAGTGAAAACGGTTCTTGAAGAGACCCATCTTGTAGGAGGGAGGAAACACAGAGGCTGGTAGAGCTGGTTAATCGTATACAAATGTTTGGCGTATTCCCCGACAATGCACTGTTTCTGGGGAGGATCAATTACGCTAGTTCCTCAGCAAGGACAGCAATCCTCAATCCGTATCTTCAAAACGCATTTATAAATCAAAATTACATTGTTAAGGGATTAGATCTGAATTTTTAAGTAAACATAAATGTATTTGGCGACAATTAATAACTCCGGATCATGAACTCAAAATTAGAAAAAAATATTTGTCAAGAATTCAGACTAGCGATAAAGTACCTACCTATCACATCATATTTTTTTACCAGAATTTTTTTTACATTTATATGGGTTAAGTAAAGCCAGATTTAATATTTTTTAGAATATTCGCTTTTTAGCCAACATTCCGTTATTAATCGTACAATAATTATAATATCCCATGATTTTTCACGGCTCTGAGTAAGTAATACATAATTCATAAAGCCTTTTGATAAAAATCGAATATGTGACAGATTTTCAGATTTACTAAAGAATAATATGAAATGTAGGTACGTGTTTGTTATTTGTCGAGGGTCTGAAACTCTCTATTATTGAAGAAGACTTTTGGTTAGCGTAGAGCTATGAAGTTCCTTCCCTAGATGCTACAAAAACCCTTTTCATGTGGCACTCCCCCTGATAAATATGTTTGGATAATATATATTTTGAATCAATATATTATAATGGTCGTTAACGTTGAGTTTATTCATACTAGAAAACCACGCACCTTGAAATGTCCTAAATACTGTACTAAAACGCACAAAGAAGTTGGTATCATCCAAAACGCTAGACAATATTATTCCCTGCGTATTCCCGACATGCTATCTTGACAGTTATTATTTATTCATGGCAAGCGTGCCTCTCGCGATTTCTTTTGCTCGATATCGTCAATGACACGAAAAGATTCCCCGCCATTTATTAGAAAAGATATACTTACGCAGACAACAAGCAACTGGTCGTTAGGTCTGTAAAATCTTTAAGAAACATTTTCTTTATTGTACTATAATGTTTATCATTGTATATTGTATACATACAGAATTGAACGCAGTAAACATTTTCCGGAAGAGAACCGATACAGAAATCCAATATTCATTGTTATCGTTTTCGTTCGCGCCGTTAATATTTAAACCTCTTGCTCTCCGCATCTCTGGTCTCCTGGCAACACAGCTTCCAGCATCTCTACCACCCCAGGGAAATATCCACCCCTAACTAAAGCCCAATATAAATAAATATCCTTCCTGCTTTTAACTTTTATGCGAGGAATTACTGTTTTGATAGCTGGAAATAAAAATATTTGACATACCTAAATTTCGGGAAAATTCACCTTATTCCTAATTAGCCGGAGAATCTAAATTTTATGCTTTTCCAAAGATTTTCAAAAAAATTTGTATTTGTATATGAATTATTTTTTCTCAATGAACGGAGTGAGTTCCTATTAATATAACATTGATCCAAAAATCCAAATATTTTCACGTCAATGGAATTGCTTCAATTAATATATTTAAAAAAAATTCGGACGATCGAAGTTGATTGTTCAAAAAATAATTGGTTCAGAATCAAGATAAGTTTTTACCTGTTTTTTTGGAAAATCGGAGAATAGATATTTTGGAAAAAAATATAAAATTTGGGTTTCTTAATTTAATATCGTAATAATTACAAAAATCCCTTGGCCTGTTTACTTATTTAATTTTTAAAGCAATATCACTCAATCATTTGTATGAGGCGACGCGAAGTAGAAGTAGCTAACGTGAGACAGTCTGAAGGATGTACATCTACAGGTATTCAGGTAAATTGAATATCAGATTTTTGTATTCAAGTGCCTTATTTTTGTTTGAGGTGGTGCGCTTTGATATAACCATTATAACTTCAAGTAGATATTTTCCTCAGACAAATCAATTGAAATGAGTAGCAATATACTCACGCGCTTTATGCTAATTACAAGTTATTTATTTATTTTAGTTTAGGAAAATCATCAGATACAAGTTGGTTGGTTTTTACGTGTGCAATTTACTTAACTGAGAAACATATCAAAGATTTCCTCATTATATTTATACATTATGTATTAAACAATTACACTGTATATTTATAAAATTTACAGATATTATTTATAAAAAATATAATGATTATAACAAGAGATACTCAATGATATATCATTGCATTTTACGTAGTTTGACTAAGTTGGTGCACAGGTGAATGCGTTATTTACACATTTTTAATGTATTCCTAACAGAGATTTTAAATATATTTTCATAGCATTTGAAGATATCTACCTACATCAGAAAGAGTTTTATTATATGTTGAACATAAGAGAAGATATTGATGCGTCCCATTCCTAAGCATTATTATAACTCGAGCTTTAATCATAGTGGATTCACAAAAACATACGCCTCAGGAATCCTAGTTTCTTTGATTTTTTCGCTGAAAATACGATATCTATTTAACGTACGTCAGGGTTGATATCTGCATTCCGTTGTGCTGCTATATCTTTCAATTACCACGACAAGAGAAATAGTTATATTCATCATGTGTCTCTTCCGGCTTTCGATTTTGCTGAAAAAAAGAACCACACCTTAAACGTATATTGCAACAGTAAACACGTCTAGTTTGTGTAGACATAAATCACATTTGGGGTTTTAAACAGTTTTCTAAACTGAAAAATCCATGCATTTACGTATTCGTTTTAAAACGATTTCAAAACTATCATTACAACTCGAAGTAGAATTTTCAAACCGAGAATAACCTTTTAACGGTTTAAGAGAAGTTTTCTTTCCTTTTGTGGTATTCAGTTGGTACTGAAAATTGCATTTTATAACGCCAGGAAGCGATAATCCTCCGGGTGTAGATGTTCCAATTTAGTTTATATCATTTTTTTCCTTTTTAACAGATAATGCGCTTCTTTATGATGGGTTTAAAGTCCTGCGGTGAAAGCTTTTGCCAGAAAGCGAACGTACTAAATGCCGAAGGAAGGACTATTATCGCTTCAATTTATATCTTGGCGAAGCGGTTGGCATCTTGATTTCTTAATCAAGTGTTCACGAACAACCCCCGTCATATCTTAATCCGGCCGCGACAAATGGGGGCGTTCAATAATTAATTTTCATTACGTGCCCGGCTTCCGGTGTTCCGGTCTTCCGGTTTTCATGGGAGATCCTACAAACTGTGAACTGCACCGACACTGTGGAGACTTAGTCTCTTAAACCGAAAGATAAATCAGGCGACCCGGGCGCACATACGCCTGCCGCTAAATCTCAAAATTATTGCGGGAATATATTCCTGAAATTATTACGGGCGACGTCCTGCGATGTGATATTTAAGGTACCGCGGCTGCTGCGTTTCACCGATAATTTTTTAAATCCAATTAAGTGCAATTTAGGAGCGGCAAGCCATAAAACTTGAAAGCATTAAAAATTATTTTTACCAAGCGGTGCGCCGACCTACATACACGAGTACCTAGACGTGATAATAGAATTTTGGTGAAAATAATGCTACCCGATACGAGCCGTTCGATTGTTAGTGTATTCCAGTAGCTATTAAAATGCGATTCTCTGGAATCTTTAGTGTTATAAACACTAAATCTGCTAATCGCTTGGAACTAGTGGGCCATATCACCCTAATATAATGGTAATATTTTGGGTAACAAGGTGAGGAAAGATGTAGAAAAGTGAATAATTGGAAGAACAAGACTATTATGCTTCAGTCACTAAAAACAATATTTAAATAAGTCATAATGATATGTAAATATCCAACAACGCACTGAAAACTACATATTTAACAATCATATTTTTTTTGGATTTGCTCTTATGTATTCAACTAACAAAAATACCATTATTTTATAAACAAAATCTGCTGTGTAATTATTACCAAGCGTGACAGCTGTTTAGCATGTGAAGGCATATTTATGTAAATTGAATAATAATACTATATTATGAAAGTAAAACCAAACACTTTTGTGGAGGCTTATAAATAAATTAAATATATATTAATTTGTGTTGTCTGTTTCATTCATTTACACGTATTTTATAGTTAGTAGATTGATATCATCGTTCAACTGAGGGAGAACTGCACTGAAAAATAATTGCTGTTAATCAGACCGACTTGATTCGACTACCATCCAGCGCCGCACATTGACATACTCTATATCATTTACCTGAATTCAAAAAGCACATCAATTATTTTGACCGCGAACTGTATTTAATATTCAGTACTTTCAGCTAACCAGGTGACCAGTTTGTTTCTTATAATTTGACTTTTCACAATCATATTTGCCTCTGTTTTAAAAATCTCTTATAATTATATATTTTATAACTTGTACTAGTGTATGACATTCGTTACAAAGATGTAAAACATCGATTCTACAAACCTACAAAATAACATTAAATATTTTTTCTAAGAATGCAAATGCTTTGGTGTGTGATATTATAGATTAAATGAAAAAAAACACACTTTTTAATTTACCACATTTTTTGTTGAATTAATAAATGACAGCCAACCAGGTTTTGCTTATCTCAAAGTTCATCAGGGCTATTATATTTCAATATTAAATAATGTATTTATAGGCAGTACGGAATTTACCCTTAAAAATGTTCTTATGTATTTTATTTCACCTATTCCTTCATAACAAAGAGAAGAATTTTATGCATAATACTAGATGAGACCCTTGAAAAATCACGGGAAATTTTAATTTTGGGACTTGTGAAAGTGAACTTGAAAAAGAATATTTGACTCAGGATCATAGCCGCCCAAAAACAAATATTTACAATTTTCTTTATAAAATATTAAATTTTGTAGCAACTTTATTGGTTGTCGGAATTATTTTTCACTTAAATACAAATTCATTTATCGTGAAAAATTTCACGCATATGTCGTACCAAGGTACAACCTATTTAATCTAAAATATTATTTTTTATATATTTATTTTTTTAAATGCATATGTATTTAAGTACCTGCATGTAGAATTAATATTAACAAGATTTGTTGGCTAGCTTTTTCCAGTATAATGTTAAAATAGTCCAGTGTGCGACAGGATGAATCACTGGCAAAGGTTTGAGTGAAGTTAGTCAGTTAATCTTCCGAAGCCCAATAAATTATCCCCTTCCCCACTCCCAACTCCTCCCACCCCTCTCTTCCGTCAGATGCAATAAGGATCGGCAATAGGGGGGCGGATATCGTGTTCCTGGGACAATCATTGGCTAATAATCTAATCAATAAACTACACAGAATAGTTGTTGCTTCTCCGTCGATTAATTCAGAAAATGATTAATAAAACGATAGTTAAGCTATTGAATCATAACCTTGAAGCAAAAATCAGTTTGTGAGTTAAACTAAAAGTTCTCTGAAGGTGTTATTATTTTTATGTACATTTTTTTTCTGGAATTTTATTTATGTGAATATCGCAGTCCCAACTTGCTCCCAACCTTTTTTAAGGAACATCAGCAGGACATGACGGCTTAAGTATCGAACACCTCAAACATGCAGGGGTAGCGATTCTGAAACTACTGGCAACATTGTTTACCGATATCATAAAGAGTGGTTATCTACCCAAAGACATGACAAAGACAATCATAATACCTAAATATTGAAGACAATATTAGTGATTTTTAAACGAAAATCTGAAACAGAAAAATCAGAAAAGGAAACGGTCACATCTGGGACTCGAACCCAGGACCCTTGTCTTTCCGGGACAATGCTCTACCAACTGCGCTAATGGGACCCTATTCCCCTCGGTCACTTTTAACTGTATCATACTTCGAATAAGAACTACCAACATTGTCTTCATTTTTTCACCGCACATTTTTATTGGCAACTATCTTTATGTATGATCGCAAGATTCAACCCGAACTAAATGCAATCCAGACAGCGTCTTTTTAGATAAACCTATCTTATTTTTTATTTTTAATGTGCGACATCTGTTGACTTTTCCATACATAAAGATAGTTGCCAATAAAAATGTGCGGTGAAAAAATGAAGACAATGTTGGTAGTTCTTATTCGAAGTATGATACAGTTAAAAGTGACCGAGGGGAATAGGGTCCCATTAGCGCAGTTGGTAGAGCATTGTCCCGGAAAGACAAGGGTCCTGGGTTCGAGTCCCAGATGTGACCGTTTCCTTTTCTGATTTTTCTGTTTCAGATTTTCGTTTAAAAATCACTAATATTGTCTTCAATATTTAAATATTACAATTTGAGGTTTTACTCAATAAAGTTATTCCGAAAAATAAATAATCATAATACCGATAGTCAAATCTAAACTGACAGACATAACTTTACAGGAAAATTACAGACCGATATCCATCGCCACCGTCACCGCCAGAATATTTGAACGAGTTCTCTTAGATCAAGTCGGACCCCAATTGAAAACGAAAGACAATCAGATGGGTTTTAAAACAGAATGCTCCACGGACTCGGCCATATTCTGCGTAAACGGACGCTGGAATACTACAGGAAAAGAAAAACAACAACTTACGCATGCTTTCTGGACCTTAGTAAGGCATTCGACAGAGTTTCCCACCCCCTACTATGGAAAAAACTAAAGGAAAGAGGGATACCATGGAAAGAGGTAAAAATTCTCGAATCATGGCACCGTCAACAGGAAAACCTTGTAAAGTGGAAAGATGGATTTTCAGAACCCTATTTCTTGAAAAGCGGGGTCAGACAGGGAGGATGTATGTCCCCAGTACTGTTTAACTTATACATGGACGAATTAACCCACAGATTAAACAATGCTGGAGTGGGCTGCCACATCGGAGGTCTATGTGTTAACAATATGAGCTACGCAGATGATATGGTTCTGATGGCACCGTCAATACGGGGATTAAGAATTCTCCTGAAAATCTGTGAAGAATTTGCTCACGAAACCAACATGATATATAATGCGAAAAAAACAGCACTGTTGGTCATAAAACACGGGGAAGGCCCAAAAAACATTCCCCCAGTCTTTTTGAATGGTGAGATTCTGAAAACAGTAGAAACCACAAAATATCTAGGACATATCATCAACAACAAGTTAACGGATGATGAAGATATTGACAGGCAGAGGCGTGTACTGAGTATAAAATGTAACATGCTCAGTAGAAGATTTCGGCTCTGTAGTCCACGAGTGAAAAGGACGCTCTTCTTAGCCTTTTGCACCACCCTGTACACATGCGAGCTCTGGGCTAATTTCAAGAAAAGAACAATGGAAAGGCTTCGGGTGCAATATAACAACGCTTACCGATTGATGTTCGGACTCCCCAGGCACTGCAGTGCCTCCTCAATGTTTGCAGAAGGGCGAGTTCCAGGATTTACAGCTCTGTTAAGAACCAGGATTGCAGGACTGAGGGAAAGGATAAACCATTCCAGAAACATTATTGAAGTGAAACTTCTTTACGCGCGTCATGCAATTTCGAGGACCGGAGTAAAACCGACTCATGACCGAAACGAAAATGCGGGTACCCCCACCACCGATTAAAGTTCATTTGATCTAGTCAAAGTTTTGAAGTAACATATAAATGCTTCTTAGCTCATCCCGACAACTGGCGTTGGTGGTGTAATGGTCAGCATAGTTGCCTTCCAAGCAGTTGATCCGAGTTCGATTCTCGGCCATCGCACATTATTTTTTTGTTTTTAACGCCTTTTTCATTCAATATCTTATTTTTTAGTAGGTCAGAACATTTTTTAAAAGAAAATAATATTGCAAAATAATAAAAACACTTATCTCACTGTGATAAAACATTACTCCGCTAGAGCGCGCTTTGCGTTATTGTGTTGGATTAAAATTATTATCTAATCCGTATATTATGATAATTGTATTACATTTATTTAATTAATTTATTTATTTTGATAATATGTAATAATTTACAGAAAAAAAAATTAAAACTATCTCCCTCTGATAAAATATCCGTTCGCTAGAGCGCACTACGCGATCTTGTGTGGGATTCTATTTCTGTACATTGTACATTATTTTTAAAAATATATTATATTTTGGGTGTGATGTAGGTAACATTATAAAACATAACAAGCTCTCATATTTTCAGAACCTACATAATATAATCAATTTATGCGGCTTTGCTTACAGTTGGTGCTCAGCGTGGTTGGCTTTCAATCAGTTAAGCGAGGTTCGATTCTCGGCTGTGGCATTTTTGAAGTGAAACCTTGTTGAGGTGGGGGAGCCGCTCACGAACGTTCTCTCTCTTCTCTTCTTTCCTCTCTCTCAGACACCAGCGAACTGCGCCACGCCAAGCATCAGCTGAAACTAGAAGTTTCACTTCTGTCTTGCGTAGGCTTGACACACCCACTTTTTTATCATAGAATCCCGTCTGACTTCAGGATCGAGCATTGAAGACCATTGGAGAAAGATACTTGCTCCCACAATCTCAGATCCGATGGATTCCCGTGCTTCTCTGCTTTAACTTAATTTCATTTTCTATTTAATTTTTTAATTTATTAATCTCTTTTTATTTATTTTACTATATGTAAATATTATTTGTACTTATATCCTCTATGGGATGTGTGGGATTGCACTAACCTCCCCACATCCTGGAATAAAGAATTTATTATTATTATTATTATTATTAAGCAAGTGAGTCCATGGCATCCCCAATAGAGTACTTTCACTGTTTTTTTTTTATTATTCTTGAAACAAAATAAGAAAAAAATTAAAATAAAAACGTCATTGTTATTTTTTATGTAATTTAATTTGCGAATAATTTTATTATAACGATTTAACATGTACCATTTCTGATTTTCCGCCAAAGACGTTCTTATTTGTGTATTCAGCGGCGGCGTTGACGTCGCTCCGGGCGTCGTTGGTGACAGCCGTCTTACCAGAAATTGGCGTCATGCTGACATTGTAGCCAGTTAGAACCGTTTCAGAATGTGCGGTTTTAGATCGTTTTTTAATGGGGAATTATTTAGCCTGTTGGAAATTAGCCGACGTAGCTCAGTGGTCTCAGAGCATCTGACCGGACATCAGAAGGTGTGGGTTCAATTCCCGTTGGCGGCATTTATTTTTACTCGGGAGATATTTTCAATTCATATGGATATTTCAAGCGACTAATTATTGCTTATATTAATTTATTATCCTTTGCACAAAGAACCTTGTCTTATAAATATTAGTTTATCATTAAAAAAATAATACTTAGTTTGTTGTTTGTTGTGTGTCCAATTTAAAAACAAATGAACTGTTAGATAGTATTAAATAGCTGTTTTATTTTATTCTTCAATTTGATGTGTGAATTTATTTAACACGTGTTTTAGTTCGCAAATTAACAATTGAAATGTGCATTATCGCTTTCTCGTTCTACCGCGAATTTCTATGTAATACTCGCATGTGGTCAGCCTATCACCCTTCCCTTCCCTCATGCCCTGTGTGGAAATCAAACGCTACAGTAATTAATTGGCACTATCGTTGCGATTCCAATGTATTCCGCACGTTAATAATAAATAAATAGTCATATTGACCAACATTATAAAAATACCTCACATTAATCTAAACGCATACTAATAAAGATACCCCTAATTTTGCATTTCCATTTTACTTTTCAGTTACTATATTTCGAAAAAATACTCTTTATTTCTATTCAATTTTTTAACAGTAATATTTTAACGCTTGTTTAAATATATAAAATTTTCCCCATTTAATGAATTTAGTGCTAATTTATTTACTAATTTTATACTATTAGTATTATTTCTAAGCAAATCTTCAGTTCAATGTGTAAATTGTGCCAATTATTGAATAGAATACTGTATCACGTTTCCAGTTTTTCAATTACATTTTTTTAATAAATGTGTACATATATTTTTTTTTTAAATTTTTTTTTCCTAATTTCATGAATTTTATGCTAATTTATTTACAAAATTTTATATTATTAAAATTATTATTAGAAAAAGTTCGGTTCAGTAAGGTAAATTGGTTCGATTATTAAGTACAATTTTATTTCAATTGTTACTAATAGAGCATTACTCGTAGTAATAATTACATAGAGTTTATTCCAGGAGCAAACTACAAACTTAAATATTGTTTTAAATATGATACAGCAAAAAAATGAGAAGTCTATGTAGCGGGTATGCTAAGTGGGTGGTAATAATTGACAAATCTAATTTGTACAAAATTTTCCTAGAAACTGAACCAAGAAAATATCGGAGGAGGAAGTTGAACAAAAATTGTTAATTGTAATAATATGTGCTTTAACAACATCACTAAATTACAAATATATGCTGGTTTTTTTAAGCTGATTTCAAAATTAAAAATGAAACTCTTCCAACTAGAATAAAAATTATCTGGATGGTGTTAAAAAACAATCTCTCCAGAATAAAAAATTTCAATATTTAAATGTAATGTTAATGCACTCGTAGAGTAAATTGAACATTTGGAGTAGATGGTGGCAGTGCTTACGGAGGCGGAGTGTGGCGCACAGTCTAGTAAAGTGCAGTCGCTTCTGGGTTTAAGGGCCGCAAGTTGCTTGCTGGGGTAGAATGGCTCCGGCTGGGTACCACTGGGGAGGTGGGTACTGGAACTTTTAAAAAGTAAGAGTTTCTTCTCGGCCATATCAAGTTGCGACTATCAAAGTGACTCCATTGTGCAAGAGAACGTTTGAAGAGCAAGTTGTCACGAAGTCCTGCACTTTAGGACTTATTTTATAAGTTTCCTTTTATGGTGATGCGTCCTTCGTCCCGCGTTCCGAGCACTCGCAGCCGCCCGCTGTATGCTGTTATCATTAACCATTTTATTCGCGGCGAATATACTGAAAGATAAAAGTTGCGAATTTTTATAACTCGTATTATTATGCTCTTCATATCTTTCGTCAAGCGGGAACTCTGGCTTTAAGGATGCTGGAATTTATAGGGGATATTGCAACTTTATTGAGTATTATTTTAACGTGCAATAACTTTTCCATTATACGCATGAGGCGTCCTTATTTTTATGACTTGATGTGAAACTTCGATACTAATTTGAAGATGTAAATGACGCATACTCTTTTCATTTCTTATACCTAAGTACAAGAAATGAAAACACCAGCTTGTGGGTGTTAAAAAAAATTTATATGAATAATAAATAATGACATTTTTTTACTAATTTAAATTATCTACGTGTTTCAGAACCAAAGTTTCCGTGATCACATTTCATTTATTTATTTATTTATTTATTAACGGACAACGTCCAAATTACAAAATAATAACACGAATAAAGTAAAAAGAAAAATAAAGGTGTAGACAAAGGTACATGAAAGCAAAGACATATGGTAGATATCATATAAGAAAATAAAGTGACAAGTCGAATCAAGTCAAGAATACGCCGTGGGTCAGGACCACAGGACACTTATAATATTCCGTCACTTGTTTAGCGACTGGCAAAAATCATTCAGACTTATCCCAAAAAAGTTAAGGTTTTGACTTGAGTTGACCAGTCTACACATTCTGGACAATGGTGAATAATATCCATAATTTGTCGAATGATGGTTGAGGAAGAGCAGTTCATTATTTCTGAGTCTTTGCGAGGGGATATTGAAGGGAATGAGTTGCAGTAGAGTAGGTGAATCAATAATACCATTTGTAATTTTGAAGAAGCAAATGAGGTCATTTCTTTCCCGACGGACTACCAAAGGAGAGAGGTTTAGAGTTTTAAATATTTTTTTTAATTTCATACTGGAGGTGTCACGCAATCTCTTCAAATTATTCGTAATCTGGTTAAAAACGGGATTGTAGGCCCTTAACGAATGAATTGATAGATTTCCTGATAAACTTTTATAAAAATACCAATGTAATATCAGAATTTCGGAACGCGTGTTCATAAAAATCCTAACAATTTCGCATTTCGTTATAATATATTGTCATGACAGAGGCATGAACACATGTTCCTATATTATTACAAAGTTATTAAAAGTTTATCAGGAAACCGCCTGCAGTCCCGTTTTTGATTAATTATTTGAAGGTTACCAATAATTTGAAGAGATTCTTAATTCATTAGCAATACGCATTTTTCACCGTCTGATAACCAAAATTACTATGGTGTACTTTATAGCTTGTCTGATTTCTTCACACAATCAGTTCAAATTTAAAAAATGACACTTAAATTCAAAGCCAATTTGAGTTGATTGATCCAGATTTTACTAGGAATAACTAAGACACATCACATACCACCCAAATAGTATGTTTGATATGATGTATGCACCTACTTTATCGCTTCTCTGAATTCTTCACACGATCAGTTCCAATTTTGAAAATAACTCATATTAAATTCAAAGCAAATCCGAGCTCATTAAACCAGAGTTACACAAAACCGAAATTAGCTAACAATTCGATTTATTTGATTGATACATACATTATGTACACGTATTTCCATTCCGCATTGCGTTTCATTTAGTGCTTCTATTGGATTAAATTTCCACGTTTCAGATTATGTATTTACTTGGGCCACCACACTAAAGGTATATTTATGAAATTTTAACTGAATCCCTTGTTTTAGATTCAGTTTTCTGTAGCAATTTATTCATTTCGACACACCGTGGAATAATCCTCTACCCATTTTAATGCCCAGGCCAGCCCGCGCCCGACACCCCGCATTCTAAAATATTAAACACAGAAATTCTGCCACCAACTTGGTTCGGTTTAATCATAACCAAATTACTAATTAATTTTCTAACACGTGTATGTGCTGATTAGTTGACTAACTTCGGGGGCTATTTTAAATTGTGCACAAGTTTCCGCAGAGTCGGGCGTAGTCAGACTTCGCTTTAGCAATACAATCATTATTATAATTGGACTCCCTAATGAATACCTTCACATCAAACAGACGAAAGTAGATTAGCTGAGATTACTTTGTAAACTACACCTTTCAAAATAATATTTCAAAAATGAAAATATTTTTCAAAGTTTTGTGGATTTAGTTAAGGATTGTTATATATTGTTTTTAATTCGACTTCAAAAATAAATTTAGTATTCAAAGCTCTTGTATTACTTACTGACGAAATTGAGGAGCCAGATTTAAGGACTAGCTTTTTTTCCCATCGCATAACTTTGTTGGTATCTTCAATCCTCATTTATCTGCTGTGTAAATATTACTTATTTAGGCTTCACACAGACAAGTTATAAGTGAATTTTACGCTTTTTCAAAAAAAAAATGAGTGCGTTATATTCAAAACTACAATTTTCATCATAAGTTGTTACTGCATCCGGCTCCTCAATTTATAATAACGCTATATTTGAACGGGTAACCGGACAACTCAGAACAGTGGCAATTCAACACTTTTTTGAAAAGTGATAAAGAAACTAGGTTAAATAGGTAACTTTATCTTGGGTTTATAGGACAGTTTTTTTTTACTTTTAAAGACTTTATATCACATTTCAAACGTGTGTCTAATCGCAACTGTCCGGAGTTCTGCCGTGGTTGATTGTGAAAATATTATAATCGCCCTCCTAAAAGAACTCTTTGTGACATTACAACTTTCGTGACAAAGCCATTTAGTGGTATTTTACTTTGTGACATTACAACTTACGACACAGTGCAGTTGTGGAGTTCCCGAGTGAAGAGAGCCAATTCGTGGTATTTTACTTTGTGACATTAAAACTTACGACACAGTGCTGTCATGGGGTTCTTATGTGAAGAGCTAATTTGTGGTATTTTACTTTGTGACATTACAACTTACGACACAGTGCAGTCGTGGAGTTCCTGTGTGAAGAGAGCCAATTCGTGGTATATTTCCTTGTTATATTACAACTTACAACACAGTACCGTCGTGGAGTTCCTGTTCTTGTGTGAAGAGAGCCAATTCGTGGTATTTTACTGGATAATAATTATTTATTTCAATTCCAATTTGTAATACTTACGTTGTCAAATTCATTTTAGCTTAGTTATAGTTTCTAACGCTGAAAGTAAAAAATAAATTAAATGGATGCGATAAAATATGAAAGATCTATTGAGAAAAAACCACCATTAATTTCAGCAATGACTGTTTATTAATTACGTGATATAATGAATTTCAACATGTCGCTCTATCCTACCGACTTTCTTTTGGGAATTCTCGGAATGAACCATTTACGGGTCAGGAGGGATAAACACATTTATGGTTTTAAAAATATATCGGAAATATTTCTATATTTCCGATAGTTATCTCCGTCACCGACAGCATAGACTATTCCTTCTCCCAGCCTCCAGGATTAACTTGCCAATGTTCATGCAGGTGGTGAGAGCAATCGTATTGTTGAACAAAAACACCTCGGACTTTTTTAAAATTTGAAACCACACAAGAGTCCCAACTGCTACCAATCGTCTGGAGCCAGTGAGACTATGGCATCCCAAATTGGAGTATGTTGTGAGGTTGAAGGTAGTGGGGTGGGAAAGGAGATTTGGAAGAGGAAGGTGGGGAGTTCCAAGCTATTCAAACTGGTCACCAAACATGTTCAAATCTTTTTTTTTTTTGTTTTTAGTGTTTCTTTATTCATAAAATTTATGAGGTTACAATTTTTGGTGTTATTTATAACCACAATACTAGGCTCATGCCCGTATTATGGTAGTCATAATGCTTTAAATTACAATGTTAAGATGTACAGATTAAAAAAAAAAGAAAACATATTTAAGGAAAAATAAGTCTAGATACATATTTAGATGGATATAATACATAATTGAATATTAACTAAGAGATATAAATATTTTAGAGAAAGATATATTATTATCACCAATTTTAGGATAAATTCTTGTTTGAATTACGACTTGAAATATTAGAGTGAAAAATTATTGACACAATATTTTCTCAACAAATTCTAGAGCGACTCTTTAAGTACAAGACACATATAAGTGGTGTCAAACATTTTTTTGTAATTAAAATGAATACTTTTTAATCTTTCTGATTTATATTTTTTTTAAACAAAGCAACGTTTCAATTCTGAATGGTGGTCTTACACCAGAGCGATACTGAGAGTATCTTCCACTTTGGAACGTGCCGCATATATACTATATATTATTTCAATGAGTAATTTGTGAAATAACACATTTTAATCTAGTAAAATTTACTTACGCACGCCGGGATTCGAACCCATGACCTCCAGCTTGCTAGTCGAGAGTCTTACCCCTAGACCACGGAGGCCGTCAATCGACATTTTTAGCCTAATCGTTGATTTACCTATTGTCCTTAACAAATGTATTTAAAAACGCATTAAAATTAACAATTTTGTAATAAATAAATAAATAATAAATACATTTAATTAAAATTGAATTGAATTTAATAGTTCTTTTAGATTTTGAGTTCATACTTTTTAGAGAACTTACTTACCTATGATTCTTGATGATGTCTTCATTTGGTCAATCATCAGGATGTTGTTATTTTCACTGCTGAGGTAGCGTAACGCTACCAAGCTACAAGTAATAGTTTATCCAAGTCAAGTCTGTAACCGGGGGCGTAGGGGGATGTCACAAGGGTATGTGTGTGTGTGTGTGTGTGTGTGTGTGTGTGTGGGCAGTGGCAGCGATGAGGCAGTCCGGCGATCGAACCACAACCGTCACATTCCAAGCAAACTGCGGTTCACCGCAACCAGGCGCAGGGTGGAATAACCGCCTAACACATGGTTTGTAGTATACACTGTACAGTGTACAGTCACTAGTGTCTCTATTGCCTTAGGGTGGCACTGCCCAGTGCCAACTATCCACCCTTAAACAGTGCTGAATTGTCGGGCAAAAAAACCTGAAGATGCTCATAGTCACTGGAAAAGGGCGGCAAAGTCAGAGGAATAATAATTTCCTTCATCTTTGGGAATGCTGTGTGGAAAGAAAGGAAGGAAATAAGTTCTGGGGAGGAAAAAGGTACCTGTATTAGACTGAATTGTACGGATTAAGTATCATGGGGGACCAAAGCGTCTTAATGGAGTATCCACCAGGACAATTGGATTGTGGGTCACGATCTTCAGCAATGGGCCAACGAATCAAGAAGAAGTTTGTCATCTAAGGTCATCTCCGGACAAGTTCCCACTAAAACGCTCTAAATATATTATTACCATTCATTTCAAAAAAGACATGGCCATTAAAGAATACTACAATTTTCCACTTAAAATTAAATAAAAACACGGCATACTTATTCCACTTCAAATCAACACTAAAACATTCATTTTAAACCAATGCCACTACACCTTAAACGAATACCTTACATGAATTAAATGACCTCTGTTCCCATCTGTGTCTATAAACATTGTAATATTATGTTTTCTACTTCTTGCGAATTCGGTTAGCTGTACGAAATAGGATACACCCATTGTGCTCTCTGTATACTTATACAATAAATGTGTTCTGAATTTTGAATGGTACATTTGTTGGTAGTGTGGGGGTGAGAAATGCTACAATTTTCACGAAACATGGCTATGTAAATACTCATTTACAAATTTCTTTCAAACGCTTACCTCGCACAACATAACAATATACGGAATGAAAAAAAATCTCTTGTGGTTTTTGTAGTAAGCAGTGTGTTTAATACTAAAAAAATAGTTACATGCATGTAAAAAATGGCTTGTAAGGCGTTAGTCTCTTTTATTAAAAATCCCCTAATATTTCGTATTTTTAAAATATGTACATTGTTCGACACTATTGTATTGGCTATTTCGGTTAAATCTGACGACTGCAGACTGAGAAATTTCCCGGACAACTTCACCCCTGGTCTAGCTTTGGATGACGAGCAGTATCCCCACTCCCACCCCTCCCTCAGGGCTGCAGGCCCCATTGCTTCGTGCAGTAGGCTCTCGGGTAGAACAATGCGCTGTTTGTAAACAAGAGACTACACTACCTGCACACTCCACCCTACACTACACCCTACAGTACACCATACACTACACCCTACACTCCACCCTACACTACACCCTACACTACACACCAATCACCATACACTACAGAGGTGTATACTGTGTACACCATACTGTATACCTGCATGACACTATGGCACGATTAACCTACTCAGTGTTACCGCTTAGGGCAACCTGACCTCAGTTTCTGTCGTACATTTGAAATACTGTTGATTTTAGATCTACAAATATAAAAATGTAGCGAGAAAAAAATGTATTTCTCTGAAAACACTGAAAAATATATCTGCACAAGGAGGATATTTCGGTACATTGTGATATTCCAAGGGAACAAGGTACTATTTAACCTTTTCAAATAGAAAAAAATGTGAAGAATTCATATTGTGATGAGAATCTGGAATACATAATGCGTATTGCTTTCTAGGATATTCTTGTAAAGAGAATAATAAAACTAGCAAAAGAATATCCGAAAAATCGGTCTCAAAAAATTGTTTTCCAGGGTCTTATATGAACGTAATATGTATTTGTGCGTTGTACGGTAGGTACTAATCTAGTATGTATCCACATAATAGTACTGAAACCTTCATGCCCTTCACAATAAAATAAAGAAGAAAACTAAGAGTGCTTTCCATACAAATTTGAATTTATGTGCCATTGACTTGCCATTACCTTTTGGTTTCAGACAATTTAACGGGCGGTCCGTTTCTCTTACACTTGCCTGAAATTATATATCGCCATCCCATTGGAATTACACTATCATTTTGAAACACAGTTTTCTATGGAAATATAGTCCCAAATTTGGCTTTCATTTGGATGACTAAACACACCCACAAAGCACTTCTTCTGTTACTCTTTATTCTTTCTCCTTCATTAAAACAACTTACAGGGTTTTCCAATAAGAGGTATTATTTTGAATAGCTCGCTATTTCGGTAGATTTTACTTTTGAAGCTGTCATTTTTTGACATTTGGCAAGTAGAAACTACGTCATTAATAAAAATGGAATGATACACGCTTCAACAACGCATTAAAATTATTAAAATTCACTTGAGTGAATCAAATGCAAATCATCTTGAGTGATGAGGCTCATGTTCACTCCTTCCTCTCCACAAAAAGACCCTCTACACAGCATCCCCAAAGATGACATAGGCCTTGAGGGAAATTATTTTCTTCAGGGCCTCCTGTGTGGAGTTAATATAAAAAAAGAATTAAAAAAAATTTCCACCTCGGGAGCTTCTTCAACAAGCATAATTGTCGCATCTAGAGCTCGGAAAACCCAAGAGTTATTGTTGAAAAGCCTCTCTATCCTATCGTGTGACTGTTTGGTGCGGTTTATGGCTATCGAGAGATTATTCATGATTTTTTATGGCCGGAATTGGATGTTATTGGTCTGGACAACGTTTACTTTCAACAAGACGGCGCTACGTGCCACACAAGCAACGAAACCATTGATCTTTTGCGATTTAATATCAAAATAACACCTCTTATTGGAAAACCCTGAATTATTTTTCACTACAAAGTACTTTTAATCAGACTTATCTCTTCCCGATTATTTATTTATTTGTTTATTTATTTATTTTGTAAGAAACAAATAGCTTTTACATAATATACAATGATAGATATAAATATACAAGTTAACTTAAGTCAAGTCACAGAAGTTTCTCATGCTAAAGTTCATTGGAAATTAAGTTTTAATATCTTAAAATTGATTTGGTGTTAAAGGAAGGGGAGAGGAAGAGGAAAATAGGAAGAGGATAGGAGATGCTCCCGATACATTCCATACTCTCATATTAATAATCGATCGTACGCATTACTTCATATCGATATTTCTTTAGGTTATTACCAAAAATGTCAATGCTGTAAAATTTTGTATTATATTGTGCACATATACGAGGAATTTTCATTTTCGAATGTTTGTTCTACACGAGGGTAGATAAAATAAATCAGATTGTCGGGTTCGTCTAGACGGAATATGAAGATTTATTAAATTGGTAAGTTCTGGTGAGTTCAGACCACGGAGGAAGGAAGAGAGTGGAGGTGGTGATAGAAACTTTTTCTACGACAATTTTAACGGTAAGTATGGGTGGGATTTAAAATGGACACACCCATCCATCTAGCCAGAATGGGGTAAAATCCCCAGTTTTAACCACTTAACACTATTATTTCTTATATTATTTAATTTTTTTAAATTAATTACAAGGGTTTTTAATGATTATATCACACATCAATAAACTTTATTTTATTAGATATCTTATTGGTGAAATACACAACAACAAAAATAAGCATTGGAGTCAGTAGCCAGGGACCCCATCATGAAGTCGTGGAGGAATGATTTTTTAAAGAACTATCAAAAATAATTTTGATACTCTAAAATCTGTAAAACTTCATTACAAAAATATGTATGAAATTACAGACCGATGGAAAAAAATGCAAGAACCCGTTGGATAACAATACAACGTTCCTTAGTCTTAATATTCACTGATGATAATGTATCCCCATCCGATTCCAAAAGCAAACTTTTTTTTAAGAGTATTCAGTAGTGACTGAATGGTGGATATAGGGAAAGAATGATTAAATCAGATTACTTCTTTACTGCTGAGAACACAATTAATATTATTATTATTAAATATTGTTTCTAAACTTCCACGAAGTCACAGATAAAGTGAAACAGAATCTTTTCTGGAGTGTACAAAAAACCAATTATATTAATTATGATAGTACTACAATATACGTTATCCTATGGATAAGCTATCAAGAGTGTGGTGAAATACTCCATCATTATTGTAATAGAATTTTTTAACCTATCTTTATAATACTTTAAATGATACACACATTATTTTCCAAGTACAAATCAGGGATAGTTCCGGTTTGCAGTTTTCTATTTCCGTTTTTGTTGGTATAAAAGTCGTCATCTTTAAAGTGGTTAGAGCAAATTGTTGAATATTTTGGATTACAACCATCTTTATCTACAAGCTTCTTCCACTGCTCTCTTACCACTGAATCTACCGGAAACCTGTTAAAATCAAAATATCAATAATATACCTGCACCAAAAAATGGCTGTAACTGATAATCATACCTACTCTTTGGAATAAGAACGTCCCATCTCACAAATCATTGCTGTGCGATTGTAAGCTCTAAATTAAGTTTTTTCAAAGCCCAGTATCGCATAACTTTGCCATCATCTATTCCGTCAAGTCGGCTACCTGTGACAGAACCGTGCGGAAAACGAGCAATTTATTATAAAAAACAATAGTAAAAATACTTACAGGTGAAAAGTAATGCCATGTGTAGTTTTTAACTGTTTTTCTGAACGGTTTTTACATAACTTCACACTGCACTTCATCGATTAAAAGTAACAAAAGCACTTTACAGATTATAAAGGAAACGTCTGCTCAAGCCGAGCGGTGAAATTATACTGGCCTAGTAATCCCGGTAAGCCGCGCCCATTCCACGCCCATTTGGGCTTAGGTTAAAATTATGAAATTTAGTGGATTGGGTATAATTTGAGAAGTGTAAGTTTAGTTTATAATTTATGTGTTTAAATTTTTTTTAATTCTTTCTATTCTTTCGATATGGGCTTGGTATAAAGGAGTCCAGATCGTGTACAGTGTTTAAGATGAAGGCGAATATATTAGGTGTAAAGGGAATTTAGAGTGTTTATGTTGTGAAAGGGTTTTACTATGCGAATTATAAATCCCAGCATGTTATTGGCTTTGTTAATGATGTCATCAGTGTGTTGGATAAAGTTTAATTTAACATCCAGTGTTACCCCAAGGTCCCTGATATATTTTACTTCATTGATGTGTTTACCGTTTAGTGTGTATACAAAAGATATTTTATTTTTATTACGTGTAAATGTTAATTTATTGCATTTTGCGATGTTAATAACATGTGTGTTTAATTCGCAATAGACAAAAAGACGATTGAGGTCCTCTTGAAGTTTAATGCAGTCGTTGATTGATTTATTAACTTAGTATATTTTTTTATCATCTGCATATGCTAAGTAATTAGCATGTAAAAAAACATTTGTGAATATCGTATATATAAACATTAAATAATATTGGGCCTAAATGAGAACCTTGAGGTACACCGGAGGGCACAGAGAAGAAGCTGGACTTTGTTCCCTCAACTAAGACACTTTGAAGCCTACTCCAAAGGTATGAAGTGAGCCACCGGAGTAAGTCACCATTGATGCCTAATTGTTTTAATTTTTGAATTAGAATGAAATGTTTTACCTTATCGAAGGCCTTAGAGTAATCAGTGTAGATTACATCTACTTGGTTTCTATTGTCCATATTGCACGTTTAATATTCCGTAAAATTTACCAAGTTTGTTAGTACTGATCTTTTTTGAAAAAATCCGTGTTGTTGGTTTTGTATATTACGAACAATCGTTGTGTAAATTTGTTCGCAGACAATGTGCTCAAAAAGTTTACTAAATACCGTGAGTATTGAGATTGTGCGGTAATTTTCAGTGTTAATTTTTGACCCTGTTTTATGAATAGGGATTATAATAGCTTCTTTTAACTTTGTGGGAAATTTACCTTATTTTAGTGACATTATAAATATGTTAGTTAAGGGGTAAGAAAGATTTTTGGCACATTTTTTGATGAAATATGGCTAGATACCGTCACTACCAGCACCGTTACTAACATATAAAATTTTCACGTATTTATTGATCATTAGATTGTCAATATTTATGTAACCAATCGAAAAATCATTATATTGTACATTAAAGAAACCGGATATCGATTTGGACATTCCTTGACTCAAGTATCTTTTTATTCGCTTGATTGTGACAAGCATGGACATCCAAATTGGTAGTCTTGCTGTACACAAAATCTGGTTATCATTCCGACGAGCTGGAGGCAAACCAAATGACCACATTTTTGGTACCAGGAGGTTTCGAGAATGCTTTGAATAAACTACCACATCAGTCGTGCGTTGACCGCCGAAAAGTGCACATTAAAATAACCAGACTCTGAACAGAAAATTAAAGTTCTCGAAAGTAAGTCAAAGGTTTGCAGCGCAGTCCTTTGTGAGAGTTTTCTGCGTGGGATCTGAATGTTCGTTCTTAACCAAACCGCCTAGCGTAGCAACGTGACGTTTTAAAATGAATGAGTTGGGCAAATTATTACACATTAAATTCCTTAATAATAAACGTATCTTGCATTTTACACAACTGATAAACCACCATTAATATAGAATCTTTTTCTAAATCTTAAGTAATGCGAATTGACTGCATATTGTCAGGTTAATTTATTAACAAATCATAAAAAAGGAGACTGTCAAACGCCTCCCCGCTCACCGCAAAATGGTTTGTTCCCCTACCCCTTGATAAGCCTTTATGGAACCTATGCCCGACTTTTTCTTTCATCCACCAGCAAGTTTTTGTCATATCTCGTTTTTATCTATCTTTATCCGCCTATCCAATCTACATGTCCAAAAATTCTCTGCATTGATCTTCATCGGCCATTTGTTTAACAGAAATTGAAAAATTCCTGAAATTTCAAAGTTAATATTCACTATCTGTTCATTGAAGTTCTAATCAAATTGTTATTTTTCTAGTTGGTACTATGAAACTGGTTATCCAATAAATGATTCAAAATGGAATCCGGACGAGGTCGTTCTTCTCACGACATCGAAATTGGTCTGTAATATAATAATAAAAGAAATCGAATAGAACATTCACAAAACTTGAATATTTACTTTGAAATTTCATTATTCAAATTCTGTGAAACAACATGCCAACAATGTATCTAGTCCTAATGATTTGTGACGTTGCCAAATGTGACGCACTTTGAAACTAATATGACTATTGTTTTAGCTTTCTAGCGACTGCTTATAATAATCGATCTTATTGTAATCTTTATCAGTCTTCCCTTAATCCCGAATCACAGTCGATCCCATGTTAATCAACAGTTTTTTTTTGTATATATATATAAATATGTCTGTTGTGTTCCCCAGCCCTGTGTGAGAACATCGTGTGCAAGTACGGCGCGCGCTGTTCGGCCGGCGAGTGCGTATGCCCCAGCGACTGCACGGGCTCCGACGCCGAGCCAGTGTGCGCCAACACCATGGCCACCTACTCCAGCGAGTGCGAGCTGCAGCAGGCGGCCTGTCTGCTGCCGCGCGGGCACAAGCAGCTGCACGTCATCTTCTACGGGGACTGCAAGGATCGCTTTGCGGTGGCTGGACCGCCGATAGCACTAAGTAAGTTGATTAGGTTGTTTTATTCAGCCCTGACCCGACACATCGCCATTGACAGGGCGTCGCTAATGTGCGCTATCGGTGCATTCTGTTGTCTCGCATACTCTTCAAATAAAAACTCCGGGGTCAAGAAAACACTTTGGACTTTTATTAAGTGATATATTACAAAGAGCTTGAGTGGCTTTATTTCCAGGCGGTAGAAAAGATGCACTTTGCTTGACCTTGGGCTTGCAATCGTATTTATCTTAGTTTCAATCCCTGCATTATCGATAGCTTCTTTATTATCAGTGCCATCTATGAGTAACCTCTTAAACTACTATCTAGGATGTCACACATTCCGAGCCCTGTCTCTATTGTTTTCATCTGGCTTAGGCTGGCCTCCAAACAATCTCATTTGAGGCTTTGAGAGTAGCAGGGATTTGATGCCAAGCACTTTTTGAATCATCAAGCTTTTATACGTCATCGACAAAAAAAAATCTCACGCGTCTTGTATGAGAAAACGAAATGCCGAAGAAACTTCTCTCTGGGACTAATGGAAACCAATGTGACCCACTGACTCCTATCCCATTTAGCATGCGCTCTGTCTCTCTTTCACTTGCCCGACATCGTCTATCGCCATCCCATTTGAATTTCATAATAATAATGAAACACAGTTCCGCATATTTTTGGATCACGATACATAGGTACATTTCTTATTTCTTTTTCCTATGCCATTATGCTATATAATATGACTCCTACCTAACCTACCGTATTTGCTGAATATACAATACATCCAAGGAATGTGATTATTTAAGAGTACCTTTATATAAATAAGGTAGATAAGTAAATAAGTAGTTATAGTACGAAAATAACTCACTTACTAAACCACTATTTAATCTAAATAATAAACCAGTATCGAAACCAATCATTTCTTCAATGTCGATTATTTTTATCAATGGCTCACACACTTGCGCGCGCTGAGAACCGATTAAATTTGACAAATTATTATAAAGGTTAAATGGTGAAAACAATTATTCGACATCATAACTTTTCCAAAAATTATCCAATCTGCAAAAATAAAAAAAATAATATGGTAGTAATAGTCTTTAAGGGGATTTTTTTTTCAGAAAACAAATATAGTATTTCAAACAAATGAATACCTTTTTTTAAAATTGTGTTAAATAATTTTTAAAAAATTATCCAACCAATTAAATTTTATAAAATTCTTTTTTTTATTTTTGCAGATTTGATCATTTTTGGTGAAGATAAGGTGTCCACAATTGTTTTAAACCCGTAAAAATAATGTTAATATTCAAATAAAATAAAATAAAAAATTCTTATTTTTAAAAAGTTAATTGAAAATGTGAAATCAACAATTTAATTATTCTTCACAGTATACCTTTATAATAATTTTTCAAATTTACTTGGCATTCATCGCGCGCAGGGGTATGTGAGATGTTAAATAGTGGTGTATGCTTAGTATGTTTCGTTTAATTAAAATAACGCCACAGAGTTAATTTGAAATAATGATAACAATCGATAAGAAACATAATGTCATTAGTTAATTTAACACTTTTCTTAACTTTGTTTAGACTTTAGCAATAATTATAATAATATGTGGCGCTACTGATCCTTAATAAGGGAAAAATCAATGAATGGATTGTCAGAAGCAGATCAGGAACTAATGAACTAATTCACTAACAAACTAACATTTTGTTCCACCAGCGACCGCCATCCCATTACCCTTCCCACCCACCCTGTCGGAGCAAGACCAAGAGAACTCCACCTCCCTCCCCCCTGGCCTGACGGAGTACCCCGAGCACTCGCAGAGCACCCTGGAGCAACTGGCTTGCAAGGACATCCACTGCGACTACGACGCTACCTGCGAACTGGGTTCGGACAACTTCCCGCGGTGCTCCTGTCTGTTCGACTGCCCCCTGGACGAGACCAGCGAGGACTACTTCCCGGTGTGCGCTTCAGACATGATGCTGTACACCTCCATGTGCGCCATGCGGATGGAGGGTTGCCACAAGCAGATTGAGCTCAGGCTCAGGCCGCTGGAGCTTTGCAAAGGTGGAGGTTACTAACATTAACTATGTACTTTCGTTTATTTTATCTTAACTAAGTATCAAAGGTGAAGGAAGCGAAAACCTGACAGGGCATCGAGTAGTCTATTCGGCCTCACTATTCAATACTTTCATAATAATGTAAAATGGACCTAGTGGAGCCATCTAAAAAACGATGTAAATCCAATATGACATCATTTTTTTAAGAGTGGTCGTGTTTTTGTCTTTTTTTCTGTTTTATTACAAATCAAAAAAAATAATAATTACGCTTTATTACTTTCAAAATGGGTATTTCTATAAATTAAATCAATTATGTACGAATTTACAAAGTAATCTCAATTTATCGAAATTATCTGGAAGGCGAAAAATGTTTGATCCCCTTTTATTGTGTAAAATTGTTAGTCAAATTGACTGCCCTGATGCTATAAATTTGCTGTCATAACATGTACCACCGAAGCAAACTAGACTGAAGTTATTATTTCACAACAACTGGGCAATGAGCTAATAGATGTTCAAAGTCATTCAAAGCCAAATTAATTAGTTCATTGATTACACGGCAGAAGTCGTTTATAACATTGTAAAAATCCGCTTGTTTGTTTTGTACTTGTTTTATAGCATGCATGGCATTTTGGTACATATACTCCGATATCTGCTTATGAGAAATTACCCAATAGCTAGTTGAAGCCGTGTGAGGATTTTCCTTAATAATGTCTAACCCGCACTTCGGCTCGTCAAAATGCCTGTCGTTTAAAATTAATCTAATTGTGTTACCGCGTGTTGGTTTAGCTTCAACAAGATACATTACATTGAATATGTTATTAGCTAGGAGCTCGTCCATCAACGTTAACATCACCTACTCACGATCGCATCTCTGAACGTTATTGCTGAAGCCATGCTTGAAGCCAATTGGCGTTTCCATTCGTGCGTAATTTATACGGCAATTCCATTGATTCAATATTTAGTTCTCGCTCCGGCTGGGAACATAACAAAGACATTACATTAACCGCTTGTTTATTTAAACAGGCTAATAGACAGACTTGTCAATAGCATGTTGATGTGGCTGTTAAAGTGGGGTAGTCAAAATTCAACCTGTTAAAAACCTTCATAAATATTAACTAAAGGAATCTCTCCTTTTTCTACGACCGAGTCTGCGTGTATGCTTCAAGTTTCTTGATATAATACCACGCATTAATTAAAGTCAATTCTATTTCTCCGGGCAAAGTTAGTTTACTATAATTCGTCTTCAGGGCCCGTATGAATCTTAATTTTCGGAAATATTTTGCAGACATTATTCATATTTATAATAGATACTTACATTAAATTTAATGTTAAGCTGAACACTGTAAAGGACTAATGGATCCAATATATCAAATCTAAATACCAAATAGGAATATTAATAAGCCATACCGCAATCACAAAGTGCCTTGATACCACAGAAGTCAAATGAGAGATAATAATATATCCGAATACGGAGCTATTTACTATTCATGGAGATTTTAATACAATTCATGATAATTATCATACAAATTGTTATCACTCCTCTGGAGAACATGCGATATACATGTTTATTTAACACTGACTTAACAAGAGCTCAATTCGCCTGATTTACAATCTAAACCACCCAGTACTAACTCCGACAACCATTCATTCCTGGGATAGTCTCAAGTGTACCGCCGCGCCGATCTTATTATTTATTCGGGGTTCAACTTAAAAAGGGATTTATTGAGTGTATTCGAAATAAGTTCTCCCTAGCCCTGTTTTATTGGGTTATCCTTATCCAAGAACTTAAAAAGGGTTCTTCTTGATTTTGGATAAATGCGAAAAAGGCTTTCCGCGAAGAGCGTATAGAAAAGCATATTATTTTTGAGAAATCTTTGTTGTTGAATATGTTTAAACATTATTTTTGGGTATGCATTGACGGTTTTGTAAATACATAAAAGAAAATAATAAATGATTAGGGCATCGGTTCAATTTTTCATGAACACTTTCTTTTTGTCTTTTATGTTCATAAAGTTGTATAAGATGAAGTAAAGAATGTAATATTACGTACGAGTACATACGCATTGGAGAAATGAAATTAAGGATGCTATTATTTTTTTAAAGTAATCTTGAACTTAAAAAGTCAATACCTGGTTTCGACTTTGGAAACCGATTTCGTGTTATGTTGGAATGATAATTAACATTAATTATTTTAATTAATATCATTCAATCAACTTGATTTCCTGATAGAACTTTAATTTGAATTACCCTTATATTATTCTGAATCTTTGTAATATGAGGTTTACATCATTTATATATTGCTACATTTTTAACTGTGACATGTTATCATTGTTTATGGTATATTTATACCGTTGATATTAAATAAATTAAATTAAATTAAATTAAATTAAATTAAATTAAATTAAATTAAATTAAATTAAATTAAATTAAATTAAATTAAATTAAATAAATTTATATTATTACTTGCTTTTATTCCGCTAGAAATTCGCAGACAACCCAAACATTTTCTGAAATATTTGCTCTTATAATGTATGCATGTTTGCTTGTAAGTCTGAATTCATCTGTATTTCGTGTTTGTTTCTCGTTTCTCTAACCACTTCACAAATGTCTAATTAACATTTCAGACACACAACAGGCGTAGGTACGTGTATTGTATAGAGCTATAGAGGATATTATTATGAATTTGTGTTTAACTGTGTGGAAAGGTTAACTAAGCGCCTACCTATTTAATTACGAATGATTTTTTTAGTTGAGGTTTCAATAGGGGTGAATGATTTGAATTGAAGGTTTGGAGTCGCGGCCGTGCGCGGGGGGCTCTCCTGTGAGGGACACCGCGGGGAGGGAGTTGGACTGCGGGGGAGGCCCCTCCAGACAGGACTGTCCCGTGGGGAGCTACTGCCACCACGCCGCTACCTCCACCAGGTGCTGCTTCAAGAGTGAGTGCTATCTTTCAAATCGGTTCTAGCTCAAATCCTTTGGAACAAAAATATATCTTGTAAAACTTGATTTGCGGTGTCACAAAAGGTTCAGAATAGGGACCTGGTTTGCTTTTAATTTGTTAAGATGCATCAGAAACTAATATTAAAGAACTCACAATAATAATACGGTGCTAGGTACTCCGAACATTTGCAGTTATATTCGTAAATATAATATTACCGCCGAAATAAATAAAATAAAAAACAATAACACAACTAACTTTATTCTTCAGTTAACCCTCTCTAAAAATATTTTTACTCCCCAAGGTTGCTCTTCGAGTTCGGGAAACTTCCAGAGTAACAGTTTTGGTTTTTCTTAAAGACGAGACCCTTCAGCGTAAGAACTGCGAGGAATCAACTCACGGCTGCTGCCCCGACCAGCGCACGCCAGCCGGCGGGCCCGCGCAGGCTGGCTGCCCTAGCACGTGCGGCTGCCACCGGCTGGGCGCGCTCGCCGACACGTGCGACCCGGACAGCAAGCAGTGCGCGTGCCGGCCCGGCGTGGGCGGCTTGCGCTGCGACCGCTGCGAGCCGGGCTACTGGGGGTTGCCGAGGATTGGAGCGGGACACAAGGGCTGCATTCGTGAGTCTTCCTCACCTATTATTTCACAATTGCAGAAATTCAATCTTCACCCTAACCTTACACTCCATAAACAATATTGTTTTGGTTATTACGTATCATCTGAAAACATTGGACAAAGTCCATTAGCCGGAAATAAAAACCATCTCCTCTAAGAACGCTCTCAACTAGAACGAGGCAGTTTTAAAAAGTTTATTGTAAGCAGAGGGGTTGTTCTTCCTTTTCTCCTTTGCACCCAGGTAATAATTTGCGATAGGTCTACATGTAAACTGACAGAGGGAGTCAGACTATGATATAGTTTTAGTGAGGGGTGAAATGATAATTAACTATTGTTATTTATTTATTGCAGCGTGCGGATGCTCCATGTTTGGCTCCGTACGTGAGGACTGCGAGCAGATGACAGGGCGCTGCGTATGCAAGGCCGGCATCCAGGGGCAGAAGTGCACGCTGTGCATGAACCATGAGGAGGTGCTGGGACCCAACGGCTGCTTTAACTGTAAGCATGTTAAATATACGACCCAATAAGAATGCGAACAAATACTTTTACAGTATTATAACTTCTCATGACTTTCCACCTTCCAGCTGAAACAGGAGCCATGGCCCCCGCGTCGTGCTCCGACATTGTGTGCTACTTCGGGGCTGTGTGCGTTGAGGCCGATGGTCGGGCCGCCTGCCAGTGTCCCGCCGCCAGCTGCCCAACCGACTCCACGGATCCTTCCATGCTGGTAAACCGATCTCCCCGTCCTCCTGCCACCAGCTCTCTCTATCTTTCTCTCTCCCCTTAACCTTAACTGACTGTTGACGAAGTGTAACGTGGAAAAGAAATCTTTTAGGGACAGAATTAATACACAAAAGCCTATGAGAGTTTCACAACCCGAAACCATTGCTGCAGAGTGATGACATCACAATCACTCAGTGGCTGACCTCAAAAACAATGAACCTACCAGCTGCGCCAATATTATATATTTAGTATTAACATACACCGATTTAAGGTACTTATTACTTATGGCAGACTAATTTCTAACTTGGATGATGGACTGGTACCTATATAAAGAGGCTGAGTGGGATCGCGCTACTCTATTCATTATTCTACTACGTAAAACCACTTATTCTCTTTCTGGCCCCACAATCGACAGTAATAGTAACTAACTTACTATCACGCCGTTTCCCCGCAGGGGTAGGCGGAGATGACGGACCACCAAACAACTCGGTTTTGGCACACACGTCTTGCCTCATTCACATTCATACATGGGTCTCATTCATAAATTTCTATTATTCTGACTCGTGACATGGCCCTACTCGAGTATCTTATTCACTTGATCGTGCCATGTCTTCCTCGGGCGTCCCCGACTCCTGCTACTATTCGCATTCGCATCATATGTTCTCCTTACACTCCTTTCTTCGCTCATTCGCTCTACAAGCCCAAAACATGTAAGCGTACCTTTGCTCATTACGCTTACATCAGCCTTGCAGTCTTTGCGGATCTTCACATTTCTCACACAATTATACATGGTTTTACCATACATACGCCTCAGAGATCTCATTTCAAAAGCATTCAATCTATTTTCATCCTTTCTCCATTCCATGCCTCACTTCCATACATCAGGGTAGGTACCAGCACTCCATTGCGGACTGCTAACTTCGCTTCTTTGGACATTTTTTTGGTAGCGCCAACTGCGTTCAGTCCTCCATTAATGGAGTTACCTGCGTTTACCCTCCTTTCAATATCTCTGTCAGCCTTCCCATCTCTCACATACAAACATACTTCCTAAATACACAAACTCATCCACCTTCTCTAAGTATTCCCCATTAACAACTATATTGCACACTGTTTTCGTATTCTCTCTTTCAAGCACCATTACTTTAGAATTAATTACATTAAGCATTAACTCATTCTTCATACATACTTTGTTCATCCTAGACACGAGAGACTGTAGATCTTCCATACTATTAGCAATCAGCACCGCATCATCAGCATACAACAGGCAACATAATTTTAGAATACTCAAATTTGCGCCCAAGCCCACTTCGTTCAATTCTTGCATACAATTATCCATGTATAGATTGCATAATCATGGTGACATTACGCAGCCTTGTTTAACACCTTTTGTGATATCTAATCACCCCGTAAAACCACAGTTCACCCTAACACATGCAACGTTTCCCTCATACAGAGACGCAATTGCTTGAGTCAGATTCGTATTCACTCCATACTTAGACAACACCTTCCATAGCTTTTTCCTGTCGACTCGGTCATATGCTTTTTGTAGATCTACAAAGGCACAGAATCTGTTTTTTTGCCAGAAACTTCTCAGTGAGCATACGCAATGAGAAGATCTAGTCCATGCACCTCCTTCCGCTCATAAAAGCACCTTGTACATCCCACATTTTATCCTTTGTTTTCTTTCTTACCCTTTCAATCAAAATTCTACCATACACCTTGCCAACTGAACTTAGCAGGCTAATAGCCCTATGATTCCCACATTTATGGAATACGTGACCCTTTACCTTTGTATAACTTCATGATCACAGCCCTTCTCCAATCTAAAGGCGTATAACTCTCCTTTAAACATTGGTTAAAAAGATAATACAACCATGTGAGTTATATCTCCTTTAAAATATTCAGCAGCAACATTGTCGAAAATCGACAACCTTACCATTCTTCATACATTTAATCGATCTTTTTATCTAATCCTTGCTAATTTCGGTAACATTCACTCCATCATCATTCATATCTGATTCGCCGCTTTAATTACTCTCATCCAGATCGCTTTCGAAGACTTCCACGAAATACTTCATCCATCTCTCTTTTATTTCTTTCTCATTCGTCAGAATTTTTCCATGTTTCGATTTTATCACTTTCATGCTTCCGTTTTCTAGACCAGTAGTTTTATAAATGTTTCTTTTTCTATTTAATTTATGTCAAACAGGCGTTTCATTTATTTTATTGTGAAATATTTTGTACAAATGTAAGAAATCTTTTTCTTACTTGCAAATTTTTAAAATATTTATTGTAAATGTATATTCAGGTCTGTGGTAGCGATGGCCAGACGTACCCATCCGAATGCCATCTCAAGCTTCAAGCTTGTCGCACGCAGGAAGACGTGGTTGTTCAAGCCTTTGGGATCTGCAAGGGGAGTGAAGACATCACTGGCACCGCCCTTCCCTCCAAGCACTACTCCCCGCTGCAGTTCACTCAGCAGGATGACAACAACTTCCCCTCCAAGTCCACGCGACACCTCCTGGTGCCAGATCCGCGCAACTATTACAACAACTACGGAAGGGGGTATGAAGTGTCAAGAGACAAGGATTCCACCAGCAGTTTGGATGGCGATAAAGGGCCGCACAGAGGTAATGTCATTACTCGTATATAAATGCAGGTGAAGTTGATAAAAGACTGTAAATAGCAAAAAACATGTTTGTAGCAATTAAGTTGAAAGAAGTTTTTTTTGTACAACGCGATTTTTGCAATCCTGCAAGAATTCACTGTATTATATGTATGTGCTTGTTCTAACTTCTTCAATGTCTTCGGGACATTCGGGAGTGAGCATAGATGCGTCGACAAGACTGAATTCCGCAGCCTATCGAAAATCCTACAAATTAAACAAAAGTAAAAAAAAATCATCATTTTACTAAAATACACCCGGATAAGAAAGACAAAGATGTGACCTATTTTCAAAACATGAAAAAGAAGTACGAAATTTGTTGATTGCTAGAAAAGGCGAACCACATACTATTGGGGAAGATTTAATTTTCCCAGCACTAAAAGAAGTGATAACCACTATGCTCCATAAACCAGCTGCAGATATTTTCCGAAAAATTCCTTTGAGCAATAGTTCTGTGCAAAGACAAATCGATGAGATGGCTGAAAATATTGAAGAATCATTGTGCAATCATCTGCAGACTTGTCAATTTTCAATTCGGCGGGATGAATCCACTTTCACTTGGTACTTTTACTTTCACTTTCACTTTGTACCGGATTAATCAAAGATGAGAAACTATGTCAAGAACTATTGTTTGCTACAAATTTGGAAACAGATACAAAAGGAGAAACCATTAACACTAGAAAAGTTTTGTGACTAAAAGGAAATTCCTTTTAATAATATTTTGTCAGTTGCAACGGATGGCGCACCAGCTATGACAGGGTGTCACAAAGGGTTCATAGCGTGCTTAAAAAATAAAGTTCCTGATGTGCTCGCTGTGCATTGCGGAATTTGGCGGAATTCATCGCCAGAATTTGGTTCCAAAATCTGAGTTTACGCCTCCATACATCACTGCAATATGTTATCAGAGCAGTTAATAAAATCAGAAGTAACTCGTTGAATGACAGATTATTTAGTTGCCTTTGCATTCATTGCCAATGATGAAGATTTCAACCGATTGCTGCTTCACACAGAAGTGCGCTGGCTGTCAAAAGGTAGGTACTTAGAGTTCCAAGGAAACAAAGACACAGAATTGCGTGACAACCTCATCTCATCAACGAACGATATTACGTACTTGACAGACCTGTATAAATTGTTTAATTATGTCAATTTCTAACTTCAAGGCGCGACTTGACTTTGACTTTAACTTGATTGAGACAAAAAATAGCATTTCTGCTTTTGAATCAAAGCTCCTATAATACAAAAGAAATATCAACAGACGGGAATTCAATAATTTTCCAAATTTATCAGCAGTATCATTCAAGAACGACGATTTGCTTGTTTTCTGTCAACACCTCCACAGTGATTTCAATTAACGATTCCAAGATATTTTAAACATGGACATACCAGACTGAGTTTTGGATCCTTTTTTAAATGTCAACGCAGCAGGATCATCACAGTTATAAGAAGAATTAATAGAACTGAAGACAAATGAGGAATTAAAAATTAAATTTACAAATGGCTACATTGCAGTACAATGGCTACTGGCAGAAGCCGATTTCGCAACTGTGCCTAGGATTATAGTCGATTATTCCACGATTTCTGATAGCATTCCCATTGTCTGAACGTGGATTTAGTTCTGTAGCACCGATGGTAACTAGAAAGAGAAATCTGCTCCATGTTTTACTGAACGAGGCGACTTACGGTTGTTTTTAAGTAAAATCGAGCCTGATATTAACAACTTCCTTAAAATGCGTCAAATTCAACCTTCTAATTAGATAAGTTATAAATTCAATATCTTTTAATATTAATAAAAATACTTCTCAATCTAATTAAGTATGAGTTGTATTTGTTCCTATTAAAACATTCTTCTTTAAACTCAGAAATAGGATAGGAGTTATATCCTATTTTACGACTATATAATATTACAGTAATTACACGGTTAAATATAATCGTGGCAATTGCTGTTTCAGATTTGCGACAGATGGTAAGTAAAAAAAATAGGGGGCGCCGTTAAAAAAATATTCTCAAAGTGGGCGGTGGGCAAAATAAGGTTGAGAACCTATGATTTAGTAAAATAATTACTGCCATCAATGAAATTTAATCAAATACGCTTTTCCTCATTTTTCAATATTATTTCATGGCAACAATGTTTTTAACGTTTTTCAAATATCGTTCTGTAATTTTTTTTTATTTCACTGCCGATATTCAAACTATGTATGTATTTATATATTTTTTACATAGCTGGACTAGTGGGTGCTTCCGTAGTATACGTCTTGTACTTTTGTTAAACAGCCTTAGCTCCGTGTCATAAAAGTAAGATGATTTGTTCCAGGAGGATTTGGGCCCTTGTACCGCCCCACGCCAGCCACAGTTCGCGCGCCCCCTGCGCTGGTGGGCGACCTGTGCAGCGAGCACGCGGACTGCCTGGGGGTGCCCAGCAGCCACTGCCACCGCGCCGCTTGCCTCTGCCAGCCCGGACACCGGCCGGCCGCCGACAGAAGGGAGTGCATCCGTACGTCTTTGAATTTTACATTTTGGTTGGAAAGGTGAAGACGTTGAAGAAACATCAATATCAAGCTTTGCTGCCAATGTTCTGCCTTGATGGGAACAAATCTCAGCTATTAGCTTTAATCATTACTATTGTTATATTGTTTTTACAAGTCTACTAGACTACTAGTTGGGACTGTTGTACTAAAACAGTCCCTACTGTCTGGAGCCAGTGGGACTATAGCATCTACAATTTAATTTTGATGAGCCTTTTTTAAAAACTCTTCAAATGCTTTATAAAAGTATTTACCCAGTTTCACAAATTCCATATTTATTTCCTTTTTTTGCGATTAAACTACACATACATCCAAATTTGTTATGCTTTATATGTTACTTACAAAATTTTAAAAACAATGTTTTAATTTTATTACCTTTACTCACTTTCACACCAATTGGAAAAACAAAAGGTCAATGTCAAACAACAATGTTTTAATTATATTACCTTTACACACTTTCACAGCAATTGGAAAAACAAAAGGTCAATGTTTTAATTATATTACCTTTACACACTTTCACAGCAATTGGAAAAACAAAAGGTCAATGTCAAACAACAATGTTTTAATTGTATTATTACCTTTACACACTTTCACAGCAATTGGAAAAACAAAAGGTCAATGTCAAACAACAATGTTTTAATTATATTACCTTTACACACTTTCACAGCAATTGGAAAAACAAAGGTCAATGTTTTAATTATATTACCTTTACACACTTTCACAGCAATTGGAAAAACAAAAGGTCAATGTCAAGCAACAATGTTTTAATTATATTATTACCTTTACACACTTTCACAGCAATTGGAAAAACAAAAGGTCAATGTCAAACAACAATGTTTTAATTATATTACCTTTACACACTTTCACAGCAATTGGAAAAACAAAAGGTCAATGTTTTAATTATATTACCTTTACACACTTTCACAGCAATTGGAAAAACAAAAGGTCAATGTCAAACAACAATGTTTTAATTATATTATTACCTTTACACACTTTCACAGCAATTGGAAAAACAAAAGGTCAATGTCAAACAACAATGTTTTAATTATATTATTACCTTTACACACTTTCACAGCAATTGGAAAAACAAAGGTCAATGTTTTAATTATATTACCTTTACACACTTTCACAGCAATTGGAAAAACAAAAGGTCAATGTCAAGCAACAATGTTTTAATTATATTATTACCTTTACACACTTTCACAGCAATTGGAAAAACAAAAGGTCAATGTCAAACAACAATGTTTTAATTATATTACCTTTACACACTTTCACAGCAATTGGAAAAACAAAAGGTCCTGGTAAAATTTGACCTCCGACATTAAATGTGATGAGTTTTTAAATAATGCTCTTCAATCTACTGAAAAATCGACAAACTACTGAAAAGTAGTTTATTTTAGACTAAGCCGTTTCCCTGCAGGGTAGGCAGCGAGGACGAACCGCCACACAACTCGGTCTTGACACACTGTTCTATTATTCTGACTCTTGAAATGGCCCGAATCAAGTATCTGATTCGCTTGATCGTGCCATGCCTTTGTTGGGTGTTTACCTTTCACGTTTACGTCATATATTCTCCTTTCACTCCTTTCTTCGTTCATTCACTCTTAATGCCTAAACCATCGGAGCGTTCCTTTCTTAATTTTACTCATTACTCCTTTTTATTTATTTTTATTGATTTGGGACAATACTTATATTTTAATACATTATTTGGTAATGTGGACCTAACTGGGTCTTTACCCGTGCCGAGGTCTCCATTTTACAGTTTAAAAAGTAATTAATAAAATGATTATATGAAATGAAATAATAAATTGAAAATAAAATGAAACAGAGCTGAAATAAAATTAAAAAAAAATTAAAAAATTGGGGTATTTCGTGGGTAAGGTCAGGAGTACTTGGTCATTTCTAAATTTATTTCAAGCAACATTTCGATTCTGAGAGTAGGTACCTAAATATCATTCTCTTAAAATGCTGATCAATCTTATAATTCAAATGTTTGACTAAATTTCACAGGGTAATTTTTGTAATTATCACAACAAATTAAGTACCAAATACTTCCCTAGTTCAAATATATTGTGACTTTCAAGTTATTTTTCATTATTTTCAGCAACAAACGAAGACTTTACAACCACCACCGAGGAACCGAGAGCTTGTTCTTCTGAACCCTGCATGAACTTTGGGACGTGCATTGATCTGCCTGAATCCACGTTCACCTGCATTTGTGATTCCCAGTTTACTGGGGAACTGTGTCAAGACAGAATCCCGTCACAGGAACCCATTAATTACATCGAAACCCCCTCCTTTGATGGGCGGGCATACATTAGACTTAAGCCCCTCAAAGCTTACCATAAACTTAACATCGATGTGGAATTTAAAAGCTTCTCAGAAAACGGCTTAGTGCTCTATGATCAGCAGAAATCTGATGGAACTGGAGATTTCGTTTCTCTTGCCATTGTTAATGGATTTGTGGAATTCAGGTAAAAATTAAGTTTTTACGTAACTCTTATCATCCATTTTTTTTAGATTTTCTTTGAAAATGAATTTTGTTTATTTAATAGGTATAATTTGGGAGATGGCGTTGTCATTCTAACATCAGTTGAGAAAATACAATTGAACGAATACCATAAAGTATCAGCGAAGAGATATCATCGGGATGGAATCCTCAGTGTCGATGATCATGAAGATGTGGTCGGTCAGTCAACGGGAAGCCTCAAAGCATTGGACTTGTCGGAAGATACTTTCATTGGAAGTGTTCCTACAAATTACACCAGGTATTTCAATATGTATTATCTTTTGAACTCGGCCTATTGTAAATTTTTGTTTTTTTCTATTGTTATGCTTGTATTATTTTCTAATTTCAGAGTCTTCGATAACATTGGTACAAAACACGGTTTCACCGGCTGTGTAAAACATCTGAGAGTCATTCGGCACCAAGTCACAAAGAAACTTGGCAAAGATGATGCTGCCATTTTAGCGATGCAGAATATTAGAGAATGCATGTCTAACCCTTGTGTCAGTGCTCCGTGCTACAACGGAGCTACCTGCCACGCCAATGACGATGAAGAACTTCAGTACACCTGCATCTGCTCGGGCAGCTATAAGGGGACACAGTGTGAAGAGAAGGTGGATCCATGCGAGTCAAATCCTTGTGGAAAGGAAGAAGGTGTCTTCTGTGACTCAACACCCGCCGGGGAGTTTGTTTGCAAATGCCAGTTTGGAGGGAAGCTTGTTACAATAGAATTAGTGAACACCTGCTCATACGGTAAATCATTTAGGTTGTATTACAATATTTAGATTAGCCTGTTACTTGTCCGTTCACAGACAATAAAGTCAGGAACAACTTATATGGCGCTCTCCAGCAAATTTACCATGATAATAATTTTTTTTTTTCTGTATTTCTTTAGAAATGTCAACACTCCATGAATCTTATGTGCCAGAGTTCAATGGAAGCAGTTATCTTCAGCTACCCAAGCTCGACGGCCTGAGCGATGCATTCCGCCTCGAACTCTGGTTCCTAACCAAGAAACTCTCTGGAATGCTCTTTTACAACAGCCAGTCCAGTAAAGCAAAGGGAGACTTTATTTCCCTCAACCTGGTGAATGGCTACTTGCAATTCAGATTCAACTTGGGGAGCGGAATAGCAAACATCTCGTAAGCATTATTTCTTCCAGGGACGGTTCTAGACTTCTCGTGGCCTAGAGGGGTAACATTGAAAAATAACACATTATTGAAGTTATATTTTCCAACCTGACCACTAGCACACTGAAAAGTCACAGACCCGCCACTGATAATATTTCACCAAATATGTACATGCACATGTGTGAATGAATATTTATCCATTACCTTTGCTTCTAAAGATACCCGGAGAAGGTGTCCAAGGACAGATGGCACAAGGTGAGAGCCTTCAGGAACGCTCGGGAAGGAACATTGCGGTTGGACGAGGGGCCCGCTGTCAAAGGGAATTCAGCTCCTCCACTCACAGAACTCAATCTAGGTCTTCCTGTCTTCTTAGGATCTCTACCGTAAGCTTTAAATAACAATTATATGATTATCTAGTTAATCTAGATTAACTAGATGTAACTTTTAGCTATCCACCTTCAATAAAACTATTAACATGTCATATCTGAACTAAAACATGCAATTGTACAAAAGAAGTGAATTACCGGCTGTGGTAAAAACTGTTAAAACTATAAAAATTTCGTTTACTGTTTTCAGATCACATACAAAACCACATCGCTTATCAGGAATTACAAGCAGCTTTGTCGGAGCAATCCAGCAAGTGTTTGTTAATTCTATTCCACTCATTCTTTACAACGAAGACACTCCCCAATGCTCCATGCTGCCAAATGAAGAAGTTTTGCCGTGCGCCACAGTTGGGACATCCAGATATTCAGGTTTCCCGTGCTCTCACTCCTCCAACCCTTGCCAGCACAGCGGGGCATGCGTGCCGATGCTCAATGAATACAAGTGTATCTGCAAGGATGGGTTCGAAGGGAGGAATTGTGAGACAAAACTGCATGCAGAAATCACAGATAACAACACTCCCGTGAGATTTGACGGGGAAGCGTACTTCGCCTACAGAAGTAGAGGCGGCAGAAGGTATTTCTAAAATATTTTGTTCAATTAGCAACCAAGCATGCATGACAAGAAAATATTTTTGTTTTATTAACTACATAGTACAAACAATATTTTCAAGTACGGTTTAACAACAAAGTATATATTATGTAGAACTGTTACTTATTTTATACATTTCCTTTACTAATCACTACTAATCCTTTCAGTACTAACAGCATGAGGGATGCTATGAACATCGACAGCTAACAACAAGCCACACCGAAAATAGTCTAATTATTATCATTTTATTTCTTCAATATTTTATAGTTTGATAAAATATAATTATGGAAATACTTGTTAACACTTCTTCCACTAACTATAATTAATGTAAGTGCAACCCTGACTAATAATTTGTTTTCTTAATAATAATTAACAATTAATAATTATAACTTTCCTGTCGATTACACTTTATTTATCTTTTACAGAAAACTTCCCGAGAGAGGAATGCGCTTAGATGTTAAATTTCGCACAACTGAGAGCTCTGGACTGCTCATATGGAGGAGGAAAGGCGGCATTGGACAGGGAGACTTTCTGGCCCTCGGGATTATAGATGGTTACGCCGAACTCATCTACAGCGACTACAGTTCTCGGAATATCTCCTCGAATCGCAAGGACCGCTGGTATAGCACCGTGCGCTCCCGAGTCCGAGTGGACGACGGATTGTGGCACACCGTTGTCATCAAGCGGCGAAAGAAGATGTCCTTGATACAAACTGATGACCAACCATCCATCAGAGGCTACACACAGTTGCCAATATTGACAACGAAGGCAAATCCTAAGTTATGGATTGGTAAGTTATAAAAGTAAATAAGCCCATTGAAAATTGTTAACCAAGCACTTAAAAATATAGCATACTCATCATGTTGGTTAACTGATTCACTTTACTTTCGGCGTGCCACTATATAACAGTATCCCGAAATATAGCTCCATTATTTGGGCCCCTTCTGAACAAAACCATATCCTAGAAATAGAAAAAATTACAGAAGAAGTTTATGCGTTATCTATATATGAGAGAATATATATATATATATATATATACTATCCATCCTTGATCTTAACAGGAATGCCCTATCTCAACATGCTAAAAGCTTGCCGAAAAAATTTTTAGGCTAACTTTTTTTTAAACTAATATCTGGAACTATACTTAATCCACTTATATTGAAAGAGGTTAACTTATATGTGCCTAACAAGTATACTCCTGGAAGATCCTGTGCACTTTTTCATACTTCGAAAGTGAGGACTTCTGTCAGAACGTGCCAATCAACAGAGCGACTCAACTGCTCAATGGTTCAGCATTGACCATCGATATTTTGTATGTCACTTACAGACAGTTCAGCAACTATCTTTTAACATGTCACAAAACTGCTCCCATGATCTTACATGTACCTGAAATTTGTGATCTTCTCTGTAATATATTGTTTCATAACTGGTTCATGGATAAAATTAACAAATAAATAATTAAATAACTTTACAGACCAGCTGAACCATATTTGGAGATTTAACCGGCTTGCCAAGAGTAGCATTTTTGTTTATAGAGTGTAGCCATAGAATAAAGAATAACACGAGAAGTGCCTTGTGGGCGTGTTTCGTGGTCCAAATATAAGCCCAATTTAGGCGTGTATTCACATACACAACTTGTGTTTCATAATGATTACAAAATTGAAATGGGATGGCGCTATTCAATTTCAGGCAAGCATAAGAGAGTCAGACCGCGTGCTAAATGATCTAAAACCAAAATGTACCGAGTCAACGGCACATCTGTTTCCATTCAAATTTATATGGAAGGCACTTCTAGTTTTTTTTCTATATTCTATGAGTGTTGCTATTGATTTGCTTAAATGAAACCTGCATCTATTTTCAGGTGGTGCACCATCTCTCCCCCACGGACTGCCGCCCCAACTTTATCTCGGCCTCAAGGGCTGCATCGCTAGTCTCAAGTCCAACGGACGGCCCCTAGACTTACATCTTCCCCTCGGCTCAGTCAAATCCATCGAACAGTGCTAGCTTGCTGTTAACATTATTAATAACTATGGGACACTCTGTTGTTAACCTTACCTACGCGGCTGTCGCATATGTGATCCATGAGAGGCTGTCTCATATGTGATCCATGAAGTTTCACTGAAACCTATACATTGTGTCAAAAAGTGCCGTGTGGTGGGAAAGATTGTGTTGGAAAGGCCGGCATTGAAAAGTTTAATATTCTATTCTAAGTGCATATTTGTAAATCTTAATAAACTTACTGTAAATACATAGATTTAATCCCTTGTAATCAATCATCAAAACCTATAAAGACAATTATTCGTTTAGTGTGTATGTATTATAAATTTAAAATCATTCATTTTAAATTTATTAATCATCTGTTGTCTTCGGTGCTCTGACATAAATATTACAACTGGAACTTATAATTCTTAATAAGATCCATTTTGTTATTCTGTGTGAAATTTCCTTTCAAAATATAATCACTAATCACCTATTCGATTCACCAACGGTCACTTTCATTTTCTGTTGTCAGTCATCATTAGTTTTAAGCAATTAATCAATAATTATTTTTTACTTGTTGATATAACGCTTTAACTTTTATAACTTCTTTGCAATGAAACGTCTGAATCTTGATGTTGTAAATAATGTAAATAAAGAAAATAATTAGATAAAAAATGTATTACTTATTTTATATCTATGACTAACAATAATTTAATGCTGCTATTTCTGAAGAAGTCATTTTGTATCACTTTTCTTATTTTTGTATTTCAAGAAAAGTTACCTTGTAAAACTGTTCCAACATTCTCCTCTTGTTCAATAATAAGTTAAATCATTTCATTCAACATAAAACCTCTGTTAAACCTGACAAATTGGTTTCATAGGAACAATACCTGCTGAGAATAAAACAATGATAATAAGTTTTACAAAATATTCTGTAACATGAACTATAAATATCTAGTATTTTTAACAATTTTCTAAAAATGTTAGCAGGAAAAGATTTAGTAATGCAATTTGTGCTATAAGTAATCTTCCATAAGTCTTATTATAAATATCTTATTTTTAATTTTCCGACAAGTCCGTATTCTGGACAAAGCGGGAATAAAATCTGCAGCTACCACCTACATAATATGTAACTGCGGACAAAACTTAAAGCATTGTTAATAATTAAAAACTAGCTGTACCTGCCACACGTTGCTGTGGCTACTTCCAGAACCTTCTAGAGCATTCGAGAACCTTCTAAACCCACCGACACACTCCGCCACTCAGTTTGGAACCTTCTTGGACTTTCTCCTTTCAGAACCTTCTAGAGCATTCGAGAACCTTCTAAACCCACTGACACACTCCGCCACTCAGTTTGGAACCTTCTTGGACTTTCTCCTTTCAGAACCTTCTAGAGCATTCGAGAACCTCCTAAACCCACCGACACACTCCGCCACTCAGTTTGGAACCTTCTTGGACTTTCTCCTTTCAGAACCTTCTAGAGCATTCGAGAACCTTCTAAACCCACCGACACACTCCGCCACTCAGTTTGGAACCTTCTTGGACTTTCTCCTTTCAGAACCTTCTAGAGCATTCGAGAACCTTCTAAACCCACCGACACACTCCGCCACTCAGTTTGGAACCTTCTTGGACTTTCTCCTTTCAGAACCTTCTAGAGCATTCGAGAACCTTCTAAACCCACCGACACACTCCGCCACTCAGTTTGGAACCTTCTTGAACTTTCTCCTTTCAGAACCTTCTAGAGCATTCGAGAAAATTCGTGAACTTTCTGGAACCTTTTTAAACTCACCAAAACAATCAGCGGGCAATCGCAGCCTTCCCATAACAAAGCACATTTTCGTCACCCACGCCCCGCCACCCCCACCAAACACTCTTTCTTTCGATGTGAAACCAAGGGGTATCCATCACCATAAACACCGGTGGGTGGCAGCTGGTTGTGAAGAAAATTAGGCAGGTAGGGAAACACAAGTTTCTTTTTATAATATATATTAGATGTGGTCGCATATCCATTTAAAATTACAACGATCTATACCCCAATCTGTAATCTTATAAAAAATTGTACAAATTGAATTGAATTTCCATATTGGTGGACTTTTGGGATGTTGCGACATGGTGCACTTCCTCCCAAGGCCGGCGCTGAGATGAAGGTGCCAAATGGAGCCTGGCGCTAGTACAGATCTAAAGGGCGCTTTGTTAGGTGTTACGTTATTATGAGTGCCTTGGCTTCTTGGCTTCTTGGCTCCTTGGTCGGCGCCCAGAACAGACTGCTCCAATTGCGCCTGCTTTTTCCCCCTCTAGTGGAGGTGAGAATAGTGAATTTGTTAAACATTTCATTGAATGTACAATTCTTTGTAATTCTTGAAAGATTCTAGGTGATTCCAACCAGTCGCGGTATATAAATGTGAAATTGATGAATGTCTATTATTCACCTTTTTGTACATATTTAATTTCATCATGTCGATACAAATTAAGATACAGAGTAAATTCTACTAACGTTAACTGTAATCAATACTAACCATAACAATCCCTAGCAATATTTCCACTGAGATAGCTACTCTCCGGTAAAATATAGCTTTAAGACAAATTAAAAATGTATCAATAATTTTACATATTTATGTGCTTTTAGTTTATTAGTATATTAAAAAGACTGATGTATTTTATCTACATACATGTCACTTTATTTATTTTGTACGTCTTTGATTTAGCTATCAAAAAGTCTTTTCGGTTATATTACCTACATACATCTATTATATCATATTATGTACTACTCTAATAAATGTATTTACGATAAATTTATGCTGACAATAAAGAATTCCATAAAAAATATATAACGTATTGTTCTGCCTAATTTAGATAATAAAATGTCACACTCATTATTCATATTTTAATTCAAATCTTTCGAGTTTTAATTAATTTGTTGGTTAATATTAAGCAAAGTTAGTTTGTTAAACTTTCTCATTACTTTCACAAACTTATTTCAGAATTTTCATCTGCCCGCACTTCATTTGAATAATATGACCTGTTATTTTTGTAATACCTGAGTTGGCTTTAAAATTTGTAAACATGTCGTTATTATGTAAAAATTATAGTCTGAAATAATAAACAATTAAAAATTACTATAATAAATAAATTATAAAAGTTTAAATAAAGCATATCATGCCACTCAACATGTCTAACAACTCTTTATCTATCGACATATCATGCCACTCAACATGTCAAACAACTCTTTATCTGTCGACATATCATGCCATTCAATATGTCAAACAACTCTTTATCTGTCGACATATCATGCCATTCAATATGTCAAACTCTTTATTTGTCGACATATCCGATAAACAAAATAACTATCATGAAATTAACAATAATGTGTAATTATATATATAAATTTTTAAAAGGCTATAAATAAATATGGTATGAAATACATTGTAAATAATTGATCACTTAAAATAAAGTAATATTTTAATGTTCATAAAGTTTTTTTTATTTAACAGGATGAATTCAGTGAAAAGTGATATATGAAAAGAATATAATTTAATTATTTCTATTATAGAATAGATCTAAATACTGAATGTTCACAGAAACTAAAAAAAAAAGAGATCTATTTGAATTTAACTTTTGTTTTCGGGAATGAATGAATGCAAATCACTTCCAATTAACCTACTTCCCGACATTCGATCGAGCTGAACCTCAGCAGATAGACTCGTTGTCCATAACAATTCTTTCGACTTTTGGTGGCAATCACGTACACAAACGCGAACGTATTGCTCTAAAATCGGATGACATTTCAGCAGTAAAAACATACTAAATAGATGTCGGTCCTACCAAAACCTCATAGATCTTTTGGTCCTGCCCGATGGACATTTGGGGAGGTTGTTAACGCGGTTGACCCCTGGCCCGGGGAAGGAATGTACCATAAATAAACCAATCACAAACTGTGACTGTGATACGGGGACAGCTTAGTGACATCTAGCGTCATCAACCAAAACTGTTTCCAGAGATTGCTTACAATAATAATTCTAAGTTCTAATGCAGATTGGTTTGCTTCATTGATAAAACGGAGACAGGGTTACTAGTAGTAACAAGTTCATTTATTAAATTTACCAAATTTTCCTCTGAAATCATAAGATTTGTAAGTAGGTACTTAAATACCTACCTACATTTTATTTTTTAACCAAATACACCATGTTTCCAAGTAATTAACCAAACGCCTTGTATTTGTATTGTGTATATGCTAATAAAAATGTAACCTATATTAAACACATAAAAGTAAACCATAGACAAAATGCGAGAAATAATTAACAAAAAATCTGCCTCAACACAGGTTCGCCTAGTGAGGCAGGTTATTCACAACTTAAAATTTATTTTATATAAATTACAAACAATACAAAACAAAATGAACCTTTGTCTGTCCAACTGGGAAGGATTCCCGTTTCAGGAGAGCCAAATTGTGTATTTAGTACATAATATTCGTACAATGGAATGGCGATGCTGTCAAAACAAATTTTGGGAACATTGTTGATTGCATTCGAAGTGACAGGATGGTTTCATTATCCTTGAAAGAATCGCAAAGATGTAATTTATTACCTGGGTCAATTTAGATAACATTTTTTTTAAAGTAAGACAAACATTCCCGGGTTACGAATAACCTGAGAATATTTGAAAATCTCCTACTACCACCACAGTAAGCTGAAAATGTTGCTTGTTTTGAAATGGAAGACTTAGCCAGCCGAGGAATCGAACACACTACGCCTGGGTGGGACCCAAACGCGATGTCAACTCGGCCACCGACCGTTCATTACAATTGTAATTGCATTCAGAATAGATGAATGGTTTCTTTCGGGACATCACAAGTCTGAGATTCTTTCCAGGGCATTTTGGAGAATATTTACAATTGTATAGTTAGAATTTCCACATTTATAAATCAGTATAAGATATATGAATCCTTAAAATAATAAAATAATCCTTGAATCCTTATAATTGGATAATTTGTAGAGCGCCGTTGTTGTGAAAAATCACCTCAAGGGCGCTGTACAATTTATTTCCTAGGATCTACATTTGTTATTTAGAAAAGATACCAAAACATACTTACCTGGCAAGTCACTTCCGACGGCGACAAACACACTTAAAAATATAGTATATTATGCCATATATTTATAACACTCATACATATTTACTTTTTCTTCTATTAGAAACTGTTCCATTATTGTAACATTAGTTTTTCAACAATGTCATTGTTACTAACTTACATATAGGTATTTTATATATATATTTGATATATTATATATTCTGTAATTTTTTTTTGATGAAATAAAATAAAAATTTTAACTATCTCAAAGACAATTATTTTTTCAAACATTCTTCAGACAGGGTAGGAGGTAAGTACCATAAAATTGAAAAATAAATACGACGATTTCACATTTGTAAAAATATAATCTTTACGGAACAATTAAAACGGCCACCATCTTGAATCAGAAAAGGAACGTACAAACAAATTTATAGTCAGACGAAATGCAAAACAACAAGACTTTGCTATGCTCAGTTAAAAATAAGACGTTTATAAAGTTTGATATTTATTAATTTTACTTCTTCCTGCAAAAAATTTCGAGCGATTGACTTTATCAATTAAAATTAAAAAATGACATACATAGTACGTCCATTCCTACGCATGATTGACCATTTTTAAAACAAAAACGGAAGACGAATAATAAGTTTATCAAACTACTAAATAAATAAGTACCTATACATTACAAAAATAATCTGTAAAAAGCTATTTTTTTTTTTTTATGTTTTAACAATAAATTTTCTGTAACGGTTGTAACAATCAGAAAACCCCTTTTTTTATTTTTTATATTTGGTTATTATTATGAGTGACAGCAGTTTTGCCTTTCGATGGAATTATTGACGTAATACTGCGGTTAAGACAATGAAAGATAATCTATTTAATTCCGGAATATCTATAAACGAATAATAAATGATTATATGTACAACATATTTTCATATGATACTTCCTCATGTGACATTGTATTTTAAAATAAACTATTGATCTCATTGCATATACCGTATATCTATACTACTACCGGTCTAACTAAAAAAAGCGTGGTGAAAATTTTATTCAATTGATTAACGACCGTGTATGTAAAAACCTTACTAATTGAAATGTTTTTAAAGCATAATACATTTTCGAGTGAATTGGCAGTTATAATTGTACTAGTGTAATCTGTGTAGAACCGTGAAAAATTACGGATATTCTGAATTTTCGACATATCAGTTCCAATTCCATTAGTTTATTCGTTGTAATTTAATTTCTCCTTTCGCCGCCTGCAAAGTTGACGGTGTCAAACATATGGGAATTTATGTTTAGTTCTGATTCCATATTTTTCTAAATTTGATAATAATATTTGAGAATAATTGTTGATGTAGCTTCTAGATCCAGGTACTACTTGATCATGTACTCCCTGCCCACAGTTGATCATGTACTCCCTGCTCACTTATTGATCATTTACTCCCTGCTCACAATTGATCATGTACTCCCTGCTCACTTATTGATCATTTACTCCCTGCCCACAATTGATCATGTACTCCCTGCTCACTTATTGATCATTTACTCCCTGCCTACAATTGATCATGTACTCCCTGCTCTCTTATTGATCATTTACTCCCTGCTCACAATTGATCATGTACTCCCTGCTCACTTATTGATCATTTACTCCCTGCCTACAATTGATCATGTACTCCCTGCTCTCTTATTGATCATTTACTCCCTGCTCACAATTGATCATGTACTCCCTGCTCACTTATTGATCATTTACTCCCTGCTCATAATTGATCATGTACTCCCTGCTCACTTATCGCAGACACAAACAAATCGGAAGTGTAAGGGTACGTATACATTTGCGAACCGAAACGGGAACCGAACTACGAATTACGGGAAAGGAACGAATCAACTGCAAGCGACGTTGCGATTGCTTCGTTTCTTTCCCATAAGTTTAGGTTCAGTTCAAGAAACGAAGCAATCGCAACGTCGCTTGCAGTTGATTCGTTCCTTTCCCGTAATTCGTAGTTCGGTTCCCGTTTCGCTTCGCAAATGTATACGTACTATTTCGCCCCACTTTACTAAGTATTGTTCTAGTATAGTATTTTAAAAGTATATTCAAATTAGTTAACTGTAATTTATATTAGTTAACATTAATATAAATTAGTTAACAATAGTATTCAAAGCCCGTAGTTGCTAAAGATGCAATGTACCTGCACGCTCCGCACGCTCTTCTGTCCTGTCCAAAGATATTAGAATTCAATATCTTCTAATATCATTGGTCCTGTCCAAAGTGGAGCAATGCAAAACAAACTATAAACAAAATTCGTGTTTGCAAAAGTGGACATTTTCAATATATAAAAGTCCAAAAGAGTATTTCTTTGAGAGTTCATGAGTATGTAATTTTTTCTGTTGTTTATGTACATCATATAGTCAATGTATTTTTTATGTAATTCAATATTATGTTTATTATGATATAATATACATATATATCTTGTCTTAAAATGACAACTTCAATGTCTTTTTTAGTTTTCACGAGCAATGTTTTGTTTTTTTTTTAAATATAAATTTCAATTTTTATTCTTATTATGTTGTCTTATTAGAAATACAGTCAAAAGGATGAAATCCATAATTAGTTTTATATTGGCTATACTGACGTACAGATTCAAACTGAAAAAATATATAAACTGTTGATTTCCCGAAAATAAAAATATAGTTTTTTGGTGCCTAATTATGTCTTAACAATATACTGTCAATGGCCAGCCCTATGCGGGGGCAATTGGAGCAGTCCGCTCCGGGCGCCGAATTGCCAAGGCGCCGAGACGTTGAAAATGAGATTATTTTTCATAAAAACGCCGTATACAAATCATCCGAATATTATTGATTACAGTGATCAACTACCTAGGCGCCTACTGATTTGGATAAGGAGCGTTGAAAGTTTACTCGCGCCAGGCGCCGTTTGGGATCTGGGCCGGTCCTGGACACGAGACATGCGGTTTTGTGAAGGTAATTCAATCAAAAACTCTGTGTGGAAAATGCGACCAATTTTTTATTGCGTTTAACAACTCTGCATTTATTTGAAAACAGTTATAAGTATAAAAAATGTAGAACTTCAAAAATGATTATATGAAATGCTGGGCACAGAAAAATTGCTGAAACATTCTTACTTACTTTTTTATTTGTATCGTTTTCGGCTCTAACAATGTCATTGCTTTCGAAATTATTAATCTCAACACTCTAGCACAAGCCGCCACCGTTGATAAGCGTCAGGTTAAATGTCTATTTTGAGGGGCCGAATATCGATAACTTTCCCGATCATGGAAAGGTTAACTTGGTTTTACTAAAATTATTATTTCAAAGAATGATTTATTTCTAACGCAGCTTTTCAATCATATATAATAGAAGAAAATAATACCTACAACGTACTAAATACAAAACCAGCATTAAAAATATTGATTTATTTTATCTGAATACCGCAAAGATCTGGTGAGAATAAAGCATCTCAATTTATCGAAAGGGAAAGAGATAGGGAAGAGGAAGGTCGACTAAAATTAAATGTTTGACTGTAAATCGTTCAATTTTTCATAACAATTCGCTAACTGATTTAACCGCGACAGCCAGGTCAAATAATATACATTTTGTACAATCAGTGGCGTAACTATAACATTTCTGAGTGTGATGAACAGGAGGGGGCGTGGGCAGGAGGGAAAAATAAATATTATTTACATCACATTGTTAAAATATATATATTTTTAACAATGTTCAATAATATGAAAGCGGACGATACAAATACATTAATTGGCACAATCCTACCAAAAACTCAAAAGAGAGTGCATATTTCTCGATTCAGGAATGCGGTTACGACAAACAATAATGTCGCAAGTCCCGGGTGCAAGTGAGGGACTCATGTTCGATATTGCATTGTCGTCTACCTTTGGAATTTCTTGAAAAAATGCACCGAAATACTTTGAATGCATCCGCCGGCCGCGGGACCGCTCGGTCCACACCAGACTCTAGGTCTGCTCCGCCAACCAATAGTGTTCTCGGCAGGGGCTAACAATTGCGGCCCGATAGAATAATACTTATTTAACGAACACGTTCAGTAGGCATAACACGTATGAACTCTAGAAATATTGATCAATTACTTACTATTTTTAGGAGAGACAAGGCAGAAGATTGTTGTTTTTTTATTGTAGACGCTGCACAAGCTTCCGTAATAGACTCGAAGTAAACGCACTAAAGAACATATTTCCTTACAGAATGATGATGTATAATTGAATTGTTGAGGAATGCAGGAACAGATGTTAAAGGAAGATGCATATAGTTTCGTCAACAATTACGATATATAAAGTTTCTCTTTTATTCCCTTGGCAGATTATTTCAAAAATAATTTGAAATTTTGGTATAATAATCGCAGATAGACGTCGTACGTAAATCATCGATAAAAATCTTCCTTCTCACTCCTCTTTCGGATAAAAACGAAAAAATATACTAGAACGATGACGTCACGTACGACCTCTCTCGGGGACTAGGTACTTACTACATTAAAAACGCTAAATCGCGATCACGAATATTTTAAACGTGAGTCCACACATTGGAACCTGCTGGGAATCTGGCCCAACTTTCAAATGACCGCTGGAAGCAGTATCATCGAATGGAATCATTTTTCAAAAATCGCAAACTGCTCCCATTCGTCTTCAAACAGTAAGACTACGACATCCCCAAAAGGCTCATGAAAAAGAATCCACAACTCTGAGGCTAAAGGAGAAGGAGCGAGGAAGGTAGAAGGAGAAGGGTGAGATAGGAAAAACCTGGTTATTTCGGTTTAGTTAGTAAGCATAGCTAAAGCCTCTCCAAAGCATGTATAGTTAAGCAAAAAAGGGGTTCGTGTCAACTGCTAAGCAAGTTGTTTGTCTGCATTTATTTACATATTATATTATACAGGAAAATAATAAAAGAGGCACGTATTACCTTCACATTTAAAACATGTTCTCTCTGCTAATAAAAATGTTGTATCGATGCCTCCTGTTGAGTAGCAATAGGCATTAATAGTATCCACATATCATTTACGTTTGCCTGAATTGTTTAATAATTCAAAGTTGTAATTAAATTGCTGAAAATTTTAATGATTGAAAATAAAAATGATATTCTGGATAATCATAAAGTTCTTATTAATTTTTTCCTTTATTTCCTACAAATAATGGGTGGCTCAGCGCGGATAAAGCACCCAGTGAGGAAAAATATTTAAAAAAATATATTCTGAAGTATCAATAAAAAAAAACAATTTTCCTTGTCAAAAGCACTTGTTATGTTAGTGCTACGTTTTATCAGTAGATAAATAGTTTCAATGGAAACATTTTATTTATGACCTAAAAAACATGTTAGTTTTAAACTGCATGTTTATAATGTCGGATACTACCTTTAAATGTGTCCATTTGTGAGCCTAAAGCTGTCAGTTCACGTTGGGCCAACTCTTTGTTTGGCGCCAAAATTCTTTATGTGTGCATGAAAAACCCACACTAATCGGTGTTGGTCCGCCAACATTGGCGGCCAACGCGTTGCAATGGCCAATGTACGCAAGTGGTCCTATTTACGTTACCCCAGCGAATTGGCCCTAAGTATACTGGCAGCTTAACACAGAATAGTAGTTATTATTATGTTTAAATGGAGTAAAAAATTGAAAGGTTAATTGAATTCTTAAAACCGTATCATAAAAGTCTACCCTTTTATACGCTGTAATATACAATAGTATTACCTACTATCATCCACCTGCCCAGTACAATAAGCACGGGCTTATAATGTAATATTTGGATAAATATAATTCTGTGTTTATTTATGACCAAACCATACATTAAAAAAGCTATTAACCCAAGCGATAAAACCGTAAGTACTAACCGTCCCGTCCAGTAAAGAGGTAATGCAGGTGGCTGAAAAGGTTTTAAGGGAATTCCCTAGCGGTTTATTTAATGCTCAGTGAAATGGTTCGAGTATTGAACTGAGTGTACATCAAAATTAATACTTTTACCCTTACTATGATCATTATATGGTCTTAAAAAAGAAATCATTCTGCCTTCTTGGACATGAAAAACGAGTGAAGTTAACTAAAAAAACACCCAAGAGACTCCAAGCATTCGAGGTATTATAGATCAAAATGAAATGGTTTATAAAAATAAGATTTATTACCTAATGGATTATTAAATTAAATTCCTTCACTTACAGTACAGTCCTAGTTCTTAATTTTGAAACAAGACGGTGATATTATATTCAGTCTTTCTAAGTACAGTACTCTTTTTTGGAAGTATTTTTACTCATCGAACATTTGAAACAAGCGGAACCCACAATTTAGTATTTTTACTCATCGAACATTTGAAACAAGCGGAACCCACAATTTAGTATTTTTACTCATCGAACATTTGAAACAAGCGGAACCCACAATTTAGTATTTTTACTCATCGAACATTTGAAACAAGCTGAACCCAGAATATAGTATTTTTACTCATCGAACATTTGAAACAAGCGGAACCCACAATTTAGTATTTTTACTCATCGAACATTTGAAACAAGCGGAACCCACAATTTAGTATTTTTACTCATCGAACATTTGAAACAAGCGGAACCCACAAATTAGTATTTTTACTCATCGAACATTTGAAACAAGCGGAACACACAATTTAGTATTTTTACTCATCGAACATTTGAAACAAGCGGAACCCACAATTTAGTATTTTTACTCATCGAACATTTGAAACAAGCGGAACCCACAAATTAGTATTTTTACTCATCGAACATTTGAAACAAGCGGAACCCACAATTTAGTATTTTTACTCATCGAACATTTCAAACAAGCGGAACCCACAATTTAGTATTTTTACTCATCGAACATTTGAAACAAGCGGAACCCACAATTTAGAGTCTTGAAACAAATTTAAAATAATGTTTAAAATAAACAAATCATAACAGATTTGGTTATTTTAAACAACGTAGGTTTGTATTAATTTAATTTAAAATTACACCACTAAGTAATTTCGCTATTACTGAATAAATAAATAAATAATACTGTTTGGATTTGGCAATAAATGCCTTGTAAAAAAATGCCGCGAGTTTATATAACTTTTTTAAAAAATCTTCATTATTATTTTGTTTAATTACGACCTGATAATTAAATTGTTGTCGAAGAAAAAAATGTCAAACCAAAGGACTTTATTGATGGATAATTAAAAACGTATCGTTTATCAATGCATACAAATAAAAAACATTAAAATTTTATTTTCCAATTTGACTGCACTGTATAATATAATTTAACTGCATTCATGCGGTTCATAGCACCTGAGATTCGTCCCCTTAACATCAAACAAAGCAACAAGTAAAAAGCATTTATAAAAAGTAACAACTACTTAGTAAGAAACAGATATTTGTTATCGGTAGTGCTTAAGCATTTTTACTTGTGGTTTTTATTTTACTTTCTAATAAGACTCGATTTCGATGTTAACAAGCCCGACCGCGAGCACGAAAACGAACCGGTAGACCGGTACAAAAACTCAGTGCGCAGCCGGCAGTCGTAGACCGAGGACGTATGTTGTTTTTACAATCTTTTAATAATATTGTTAATTTTGCCGCGTGTTCCATAGCAACCGAGGACAAACAAACAAAAGTTCTGTGGCATTTATAAAAACATCAACAAAAACTAGTTTCCCCAAAAGTTTTAACTATTATAAATCAGTGATTTTGTGCGTGAATACTCCATTGTTTTAACTTTTGTTCAAATAATGTATTTTTGAAGTGATAATAATTTCTTAAAAAGTGTACAGTAGAATCTTCAAAGTATTTTATTTGGACATTGCAAATAAATACCTTGTTTGGATTTTCCATGAATAATAAGGAATATTATTAGTGAGAAGGTATTGCAATGGACATTGTTGCAGTGATTTGTTAGTACGAGCATGAAACATCTTCTCGGTAGTGACATCATTCCTATATTTGAGGATTTTTCATTGACTGCGCTCTCCAATTTACCTGGCGAGACAATCTTCTTAATTCCTTTGAATCGCTGTAATTCCGCAGAAGACATTACTTTGAAAAGTTACTTGGTAAGTTTACTTATTTACTACCCACTAATACAAGGAAATAATACGTTCCTTCATTGCTTACCTAGTAACTAGTAACTAGGAATTTGGTTTGCAGCCTTTGCAAGGGTGACAACTCGTCATGGTTATTAAAATACTACAGATATTTTTTTCTGTAGTTCTAGTCTAGCATAATAATTGGGCTCATAATAATTTTGTGCTTGATACGTTTATACATCATAATTGAGTGCTGAATTTTTTTAGCGTTGTCGGGACTTCACGACCAATAATAATGAGTAATCCTTTCCATAATCCGAAAAATTCGTGCTGTGCAGTGGTGCATTTTAAATAGGGTCGTTTTTTACAGCAAGATGCAATATTTACCATTGTGATTATTTGAATGAAGGTTGCCGGTGTATTCTCACAGGGGGTAAATCTCCTCACCTGTGATTCAATTCAAAATCAGGATAGCGAAAATGTTCCCACCCGTCTGGAGCCAGTGAGACTATGACATCCCCAATTGGGGTACGTTGTGAGGCAGAACTGCGTTGGGACGGGAAGCAGATGCGTGAGAGGAAGGTGGGAAAATGTTCCCACCCGTCTGGAGCCAGTGAGACTATGACATCCCCAATTGGGGTACGTTGTGAGGCAGAACTGCGTTGGGACGGGAAGCTGATGCGTGAGAGGAAGGTGTGAAAATGTTCCCACCCGTCTGGAGCCAGTGAGACTATGACATCCCCAATTGGGGTACGTTGTGAGGCAGAACTGCGTTGGGACGGGAAGCAGATGCGTGAGAGGAAGGTGGGAAAATGTTCCCACCCGTCTGGAGCCAGTGAGACTATGACATCCCCAATTGGGGTACGTTGTGAGGCAGAACTGCGTTGGGACGGGAAGCTGATGCGTGAGAGGAAGGTGTGAAAATGTTCCCACCCGTCTGGAGCCAGTGAGACTATGACATCCCCAATTGGGGTACGTTGTGAGGCAGAACTGCGTTGGGACGGGAAGCAGATGCGTGAGAGGAAGGTGGGAAAATGTTCCCACCCGTCTGAAGCCAGTGAGACTATGACATCCCCAATTGGGGTACGTTGTGAGGCAGAACTGCGTTGGGACGGGAAGCTGATGCGTGAGAGGAAGGTGGGAAAATGTTCCCACCCGTCTGGAGCCAGTGAGACTATGACATCCCCAATTGGGGTACGTTGTGAGGCAGAACTGCGTTGGGACGGGAAGCTGATGCGTGAGAGGAAGGTGGGAAAATGTTCCCACCCGTCTGGAGCCAGTGAGACTATGACATCCCCAATTGGGGTACGTTGTGAGGCAGAACTGCGTTGGGACGGGAAGCAGATGCGTGAGAGGAAGGTGAGAAAATGTTCCCACCCGTCTGAAGCCAGTGAGACTATGACATCCCCAATTGGGGTACGTTGTGAGGCAGAACTGCGTTGGGACGGGAAGCAGATGCGTGAGAGGAAGGTGGGAAAATTTTCCCACCCGTCTGGAGCCAGTGAGACTATGACATCCCCAATTGGGGTACGTTGTGAGGCAGAACTGCGTTGGGACGGGAAGCAGATGCGTGAGAGGAAGGTGGGAAAATGTTCCCACCCGTCTGAAGCCAGTGAGACTATGACATCCCCAATTGGGGTACGTTGTGAGGCAGAACTGCGTTGGGACGGGAAGCTGATGCGTGAGAGGAAGGTGGGAAAATGTTCCCACCCGTCTGGAGCCAGTGAGACTATGACATCCCCAATTGGGGTACGTTGTGAGGCAGAACTGCGTTGGGACGGGAAGCAGATGCGTGAGAGGAAGGTGAGAAAATGTTCCCACCCGTCTGAAGCCAGTGAGACTATGACATCCCCAATTGGGGTACGTTGTGAGGCAGAACTGCGTTGGGACGGGAAGCAGATGCGTGAGAGGAAGGTGGGAAAATTTTCCCACCCGTCTGGAGCCAGTGAGACTATGACATCCCCAATTGGGGTACGTTGTGAGGCAGAACTGCGTTGGGACGGGAAGCAGATGCGTGAGAGGAAGGTGGGAAAATGTTCCCACCCGTCTGAAGCCAGTGAGACTATGACATCCCCAATTGGGGTACGTTGTGAGGCAGAACTGCGTTGGGACGGGAAGCTGATGCGTGAGAGGAAGGTGGGAAAATGTTCCCACCCGTCTGGAGCCAGTGAGACTATGACATCCCCAATTGGGGTACGTTGTGAGGCAGAACTGCGTTGGGACGGGAAGCTGATGCGTGAGAGGAAGGTGGGAAAATGTTCCCACCCGTCTGGAGCCAGTGAGACTATGACATCCCCAATTGGGGTACGTTGTGAGGCAGAACTGCGTTGGGACGGGAAGCAGATGCGTGAGAGGAAGGTGAGAAAATGTTCCCACCCGTCTGAAGCCAGTGAGACTATGACATCCCCAATTGGGGTACGTTGTGAGGCAGAACTGCGTTGGGACGGGAAGCAGATGCGTGAGAGGAAGGTGGGAAAATTTTCCCACCCGTCTGGAGCCAGTGAGACTATGACATCCCCAATTGGGGTACGTTGTGAGGCAGAACTGCGTTGGGACGGGAAGCAGATGCGTGAGAGGAAGGTGGGAAAATGTTCCCACCCGTCTGAAGCCAGTGAGACTATGACATCCCCAATTGGGGTACGTTGTGAGGCAGAACTGCGTTGGGACGGGAAGCAGATGCGTGAGAGGAAGGTGGGAAAATGTTCCCACCCGTCTGGAGCCAGTGAGACTATGACATCCCCAATTGGGGTACGTTGTGAGGCAGAACTGCGTTGGGACGGGAAGCAGATGCGTGAGAGGAAGGTGGGAAAATGCCATAATATTCTTATCTGGTCACTAAACACGGCCAAAGCCATTTTAAACAACGTTTCAATTCCGAATGGTAGTCCTTACACCAGGGCGATACTGAGAGTATCTTCGTCTCTGGAACGTGCCGCAAATATACTTCATATTATTTTAAATTGTGAAATAACGCAAATTAATTCAATAAAATTTACTCGCAGACGTCGGGATTTGAACCCGCGACCTCCGGTTTGCTAGTTGAGAGCCTTACCACTCGACCACGGAGGCCGGTCAAAGTGCTTTTAAAACACTTTTTGTGAGAACCTATAAGTATATACGCCTATTTACTTTAAAATCTGATAGTAATAATAAGAAAGTCCCTATTATTGTAATGGCTGGTCATCCCAGATATTATCCTTTTATATTTTGCCTTAGTGGGTACTTTCCAATCCGCCTATTTATATAATGTATTATTACCCTCGTACCTGTCTCATGATAATGTTATGTATTGTAAATAGGTATAGGTACCTACCAACTGAAATTCCGGACCCGTCACATTAGCCTCGGTAATCTGGATGAATTACTCAGTATTTTCAAATTAAAGAATCGAGTGGTAATGGAATGGGGTAAAATAACCTACTGCAAAGTTTCTTCTAGCTGTGCTTAGTTGATACATTTAGAAGGTTCCAAACTAAAACACAAAGGGAAAAATTAGTAATATTGAATAATGCTGACTTATTAAAAATCTCTTCAAATTTGCAGACCCTTAATGAATAAATTGATAGGTTTGCTAATAAACTTTTGGTAAAACACGGATGTATTATCACGATATCGGAAAACATGTTTATAAAAATTCTAACATTTTCGCTTGTCGTGATTGTATATAAGCAAGGCAAATGCAGGTGCATGAACGCGTGTTAGATTGTGAATTTAATGAAATTTATCAGGAAACGGCCTGCAATCCCGTTTTTAACCTTGCAAGTTCCAAATGCCTAAAGACATTTTTTAAATCATTTTCAACAAAGAGGAATGCAATAGATGGTTGAGTTTTTTACGAAACCCTATTGCCTAGTCCTTGGATTCCTAGGGATATCTGCACGAATCCATCAACGTGATAAAATGTGTCGGTCATCAGTGTCGATCTTTATATGTCGATGTACATTTATTAATTGCTTGAAAGAACGTCTGTTTAATGCATTGATGTAATAATTATTCAATGGTTTAACGACTATCCGAATGGTGAGCTTCTCCCAATCTTCCTGATTTCTCCTTCTTCTCCCCCGATTCACCCCTTCCAATTTTATATTACCGGGTTCCGTATTACCTACCGACTATTGATCAAAATATTGGTGATCTTATGTGGGTTACACATTACCGGTCTTACTAAAAAAATGTGACATTTTTTGTTAGTCATAATTCAAAATAAAAATTGTACATTGATTGTACAATGTGTAACAAAAACACCGTTCAACAGGCTGTATGTATATATATTTCAATCTTCACTATATAGCGCAAATTTAGTAGACTTAGTGGATATAACAAAACGTATTTCGTATTGTAGGTACTAACTATGCACTGCACTGCCGTTTTCTCATTGTTGTGTTATTTCACGTGCGTTCATTCTCCTCGAACAACTAATATTTTTATTCATTATGAGGATTGAGACTTCCTACCCAGGAACTAGAGTCGAGAACTTTACTAACCTTACCAAATGCTGATCGGGTAGGACCGACATTTATTTACTGCTGTAATGTCATCTGATTTCAGAGAAATGTGTATATGACCACGTGTGTATACGCGATTGTCACCAAAGTTTATAGAATGCATTGTCATCGACAACAAGTTTCAGCTAGATGGGATATCGGGAATTGGATTAATTTAATATTTTTAAATTTAAGATTTGCTTTCCTTCAAATAGATGTATTTAAAAACCTAAAAATAACATTGTAGAATTGAAAGTAGTAGTAGTCTAAATATAAACATAGTTAACTAACTCACCCAGTAGGCAACTCAGGGAAAACTAGTTCGAATTATATTTTTAACTTTCAATCGGTGTCCACAAATAAGTATTAGCTCCATACAGGAGGCCCTGATGAAAAAATTCCGTCAGGGCCTATTTCACTTTGGGGATGCTGTTTGGAGGGTATTTTTAGAGAAAGGAAGGAGAAGATGTTCTGGGAGGGAAAAGGATATGAGAGAAGGGTAGGAATCTGGTGGTCAATGTGTCCAGGAGTGACTGACGTATAACTCAATCCCTTCCCCTGCGGTGCAAGGCGATTAGTTCGAGAGAGTCCGGCTAGAGAATTTAAAAGAGACTCCCTCAACCAAGACCTAGACAAACCTCATCCCATGAACCCGGGCACCCCTGCTAGATCACCAAACATAGCTAACAGAGTGGCTGCGTGAGCGGATGCTACAATTGAATAAAACAACTCTATTGATGTTACTGTACCTGAAAAAAAAAAAGATTTTATTTTTACTTTCTTCCCCACTATCCCCTATCCCCACCAAACTGAAACATGTGCATTAAAAAAAATGAAATTTAAAAAAAAAGCATTTTCAATAACAACATCAATAACTTCGTTTTTTTAAGCTTAGCACTCCACCTGGCTTAGAAGTCACTGGTTCCTACCTTACCTACATACAATATTTATAATTTTATGTGTTCTTCTGCCTAGGTAAATAGTATATTTGAGTGATTATCTAATTGTTACGGAAGGATGTTAGTTCTGGCCTACGTTTACCTTGATAACAATCGTCGTTTCCGATAGCCATGTGCTGATAATCAACAACGTTATGTAACACCGTTTAATATTTCGTCTCATTATTACTTATTATGTGCCAAGTTGTAGTTGAAAAAAATATAGCAGCAATAACCAAACATCCTTTAAAAAAATATGTGCTGAATATTGAACAAAAACCCTGTGCATCTAATTGAAGAAAAATACTTCAATTGGAATCAATGAAATAGTAAAAAATTCCATACTAGCTGAGAGTGGTGATTTTGGATTACCCATATCGTGGCTTTTGTCATAATTCACTGTAGAAACCCCATATCCGATATAATCCATCTATGTATGTATTATGTACTTTACTTATTTGATTAAATGTAATTGTAAAGCTGCTCATCTCGACACAGGAATTCCCTAGTGAGATGAGCGGAGGAGGATTCTATTATAATATACCATTTTATTAATGAATAAATAAACAAATCCCCAAAAATTTCCCTATTTTTTTCGAGGCCAGTTCGTTAAACTATTTTATCTTCCAAAATACTAATTTCGGTTATGTAAATGCGATTGTAACTCCAGTTGAATGAACTCGAATTTAAGTGTCATTTTTTAAATTGGAACTGATTGTGTCAAGAATTCATACATTCGATAAAGTACCTACCTATGATGTCTATTAATTTAGTTCTATATATTTGAAATGTGTATTTCTTTTGTTTAACTTTCTAATGGATATTTTGACAAGTTATGTTAGATTTCGTGGTTCCACAAGGATCTGCGCTTTTTAGCTAACATGCAATTATCAACACTACTTTTAATATCCCTATTTTTTCAATGGTTCTGCGCGACTTTAAATTAATATTTTTTAATATTTTGTATTGCTTGGAGGACTTGTAGGTATATTATTTATGAAGTTTAATATATCTTTGTGTAGGACAGAGAAAACACACATTCTGGCATGTCATTCCACTACAGCCAAGACAAAACAACTCGTTATAACGCGGAAAACGTCAACGATACTAATGTTTCCCGGCTGTGTAGGTACTGATTTCGAATTTATCATAGGCCATAGTTCTTCGGAGCGCACTACAATCAAATACCATTAGAACTAACATGGTGTTCCCAACTGACTATGTTCTCCAAACCCCCACAACAAACTACTCGTAGCAGCGCCCGTGCTGAATCAACATATGTACATAGTATAAATAATGTTTCCGAATCCATAACCTTCTATTATGCTTCAAATGCTTAGACCACTGCGCTGTTGAGGCGCGTCTCTAAGCTTTTCCAAGCTGTTTGAAATAATGCCGTTAGGACAATATTATAGAGGGAAAATCAGTTTATTAGATAATTTAACAACAACCCTCTGGCAAGTCTGTTCCTAGCTGAAACACAATTCTGCCATGCGCACTGAGTACACCCGAAATAACAAAATAAAGCGAGGGAAGGTTTACAGGTTGTAAATTTATCTCGAGTACCTATTTGTATATCATTTGGGATTGTAATAAAGCCTCCCGGCTCCGCACCCCTCCTAAATAGAACGGGAGGAAACTGCAATTTACCCTCATTTCTACCCTCTCCTGTTTATATAGCGGGAATTCACCCGAAACTGTTCCTGTTGAAACTGTTTTGCTTCGCATTATTTAGTTACATATTTAGTAAAACTAAGCAAACGAATCAAGTTGCTTTTCCTATTGTTATTTACCATCGCAGGATTACGCAGAGAGGATGGACCGCCACTCGACTCTGTCTTGGCGCAGACTTTACGCCTCATTCACATTTATACATCGTCTCTTACATATCTATCCTTTATTATTCTCATTTAGGTACATATATGTTTCACTAGATCGTGCATGTCTCTTTCGGGCGTTCCAACTTTGTCTCCCATTCATATGTATTATTATATATTCTTCCGTCTACATGCCCAAACCACATAAGCGTCTCTTTCTTAATATTATTCATTATTCATTATCTACGCCTTACATTATTTCCTAATCTCTATTTGTAACACGTCCGACACAAGCCTCAGGGATCTCATTTCTACAACATTCTTGTTATTTTTTGTTCAGTTGAATTCAATCGTAGATTATTAATTTATTTGATTACAAACTTTTGGGTTTTGTTTTAAATGTCTTTTTAGCAACGTTCGGTTAGCTATGTATATTTATTTCAGTCTGAAATGAAGAGTAGGGCCTTTGCTAGTATCGTGTCATCCGGCATTATGACGATACTTACACTATCGTGCGGGAATTTGTCACCCAGTGTTTTCGTAGAGAAGTTTAGTGAATGAACAAAGACCTACAGTTATGGTACGGTTTTGAAATTCGTATTTTCCCTCTAAAAGGAGTAAAACGATACTGGATTACCCAAGTGCTCGAGGGTGAAGGGAGGGAAAAGGCCCATTTCTACTCACACCGCGGACTGTGAATGGTGAGTTGTGAGTGTCGAGTTGCGGCTCCAGCTCTGTCGCGTAATGCCACCCACCCGCCCATCCCATCCCACGCACTAAACTCCCTCTTCCCCATCCCCGCATCGTGGCATCGGGCATCCAAATCCCAGGTCGGGTGGCAAACTAATCATTTTAGAGGCCACGCATTGCGTTAAATTGTTAACTTTCCCTCCTCGTGTCTACTGTGCTGAAACATTACCCGTAATAGCCTACCTCACACGCTCTCACTCACTCCATCAATCTCGTTACTGGTTAAGTGGGACAGCTAAATATATTATTAAATCGATTAAAAAAGTGTCGCAAAGGACAGGTTGAACTGGAATTCGTCCACTGCAATTTCTTACGAACTCTCAATCATTTCGCAATGAATTACCTTCGGCTTTGTATAAAACGACGCTAATTAAATTAAATCCGAACCTTGTAAAACTCTTATCGTGGTAACATCGAATGTTTTTTCACTTGGCAAAAAGTGGCTCTGTGAAACGTACAGTTTTATCAAAAAATGATGTCAATTCGTTGATGTTTATGAATTTAGGTATAATTTCAGCTTTAAACCTCAATATTTTCGTGGATTTTTTTCTAGTTAGATAAGATATTGTTTTGGAATGAATCTGTGGGAGGCTCTGTCTTGTGTTTCCACAACAAATGAACTATATCTCGTTTTCCCCATTTCTTTTCCCTTTAATGTGGCAACATCTGTGTTTATTGAAGGAGGTGCATAAACATGACGTTTTGTGTCTGCGGTGTACCTGTACCTGTACCGGTGTACAGGTGTTCGTTTGTATGAACACGTTTCATTTGAGAGGTCACTGAACAAAATATCTCACTTTCCTCTATTGCGTGCTATATCCCAACGAAGTTGATAAACGTAACCGTTTAGTATACAGAATCAACAAAAATGCCTCGTGGTCGTTTTTCAGTCTATCCTGAGTCATGAGTGGCTCATTTCAGATTCTTCTCATTTTTGGAAATGATTCATTGCATTACAACGTCGTAGATTAACTAACAATACTAGAATCTCTATGATATTTTCAATCTTGCAATGATCCCTAAAAAAAATCTTAATGTGACGACACAAACATTTGATCAAAACGTATTGATAATTGTACGCATTCATTATCTACCCATGTAATAAACAATTACGGGTCCATCGAAGGAGAAGCTTAATTTGTTTTAGATTAATCTTTACCATGAATCAGTTTACATTGTAAATACCCAAAATATGTTTTGGATAAATTCAGCTTTTTCTATCGTTTTGCTTGAGTATAATGGAAATAAAATTGTTAATTACAGGCGCAAACTACTAAAAAAATAAAATTACATGAAATGTACGAAAAACGTTTTCCTATAAAATTATTCACAAAATAAAATTTAAAACACTCTTACGTTAAAATCGACCGTTTGCCAAGCAATTGTTATGCCTATTACTTAAATACTTAAATTCGTTGCGATATAAGACACACTAAGAATAATAACATTTTTGGTTTGTGTATTCCTCTTAACCACGATATTGCATCTATAACTACCACGTTTACTAATTGTCCTGTAAAGCCACCGGGTTCATCAAACTTAAAGATCACCACCTAGCTCTAGACTCTAGACTGACGACGATGATTGTTTTAAATTTTTTTTCGAAGATATTGCGTTATTTGGAGCGCAGCACCAGATTACAACAATGAATTGGAACAAATTGTTTTTCGACGAAATGAATTATAATGTTTTTTCAATCTCTCCACCACAGAAGTCAGTAGCCGCAACGACTGACGAAGTGCGTTATGCACAGAAAAATCCACGTCATTTCATTTTTTGCACTTTGCCGGGAATCGAACTGGAATCAAATGCGAGAACCATGACGATGTAAATATTTTCTGACTCTCAATTATGTATGGTGTTACTTCCCAGTAAACTGAAAAGGATTCAATATTTTCATCTGTTGGCTGAAAACTGTATTTTAGAACCTTGGGTGTTTGGTATTTACTAATTGCTCGATTTAATTTTAACAGAATCTGTTTTAGTTTTACAACTTAAAATAATCAGTTCTAAAACTAGTTTGTTGTGTCATCAAAATGAATTATTATAACCAGTCGACCAACTAACGATCGAGGCTTTTTGCGGTAAAAATAATATTATTTAATAAATGGAGATTGTTAATTAATCTCCGTCCAAGCAAGGCTATCAAGTATGAAAGTATTAACATTCCCTTGGATATTATCCGACGTGTACAGGTCTATCATTAAACTCGCACCGAGATGAGAAGAAACCGAGATGTCTTCCACGAGATGAAGATACGCGAGTGGCCTTACAAATCCTTTGTTTCCTTCTTTTGCTAAATTACTTCTCGATAAGCGATTAATGTTTAGCCAGGTTGTGTAAGTATGTGATAGATGTAATTATATTGCTGTGTTGATTTGATGTTCTTGACTTGAAATGCAAATACGTCATTCAGTTATTCCCATTAGGAATCAAAAGAGATCATATTATTGCCCTATAAGCTGCTTACTTGACAAGTTGAATGATTTCAGCAATTTGTGCGGCAAGCGTACTTAGAAATAATGCTAACACGAATGAATAAAGAATGTTATTATTGTCAGCGCTAAACTAAAGTGCTCGCACACCTTTATACAACTGACTATTGTCGCAACTCGCTGCAATACGCAATTTGAGTAAAAAATAAACAGACTTTTATAAAATATATTCATGTAGATTAAAAAACACCGATTCTGAATATTTTTATTCTCAGAATTAATAAATCGTTCTTTAAAAATGATTTCAAAGCTTTGCCTGTATACGCTCCATGATTGGTCGAACGAAATCCGATGTCAAATGTACTCCGTTTTAAATTAGTAAACATAATAATTTAACATCTCTTTCTGTTACTTGCGTACTTTGATAATAAGAGGGAGAGGTCGCTATATAGTTTTATAATGTTTAGTTAGGTATGTTGATCTGAGTTTTTGAGATGATTTGTGTGTCTTTTTAGTTTTGTCGATTTTTTTATCTTACATCGTAGTATCTCCTGACATTTTAGAAGGTTTTGTTAAATTCAAAGCGGTAAAATTGAAGTTATTCCATAATATAATGTAACTCAAACAGCTAGCGCGATCGCGACTAAAATCGCCTTCGTGCCAATTTAACGTCTATGTAAAAATAAGTAATTAGGAACTGATTTCAAATTTATGTAAAAACAATGACAATACCCGCTGGCGAGAGCCCGGCGTACTAACGCGGCGTGAGCTACGTAGGTACATCGATGATACCGTAGAGACGAGCATTGTCTGCCGATGTTTTGACGAGAAACACAAATTCTATCGTTAACAATTAAGATTAGTATGAAATTTTTATATAAAAAATACCCTTAATTTAGTTAGACAGTAAACATTGATTAACAAAATTTACTGGAATTCCTTGTTAAAGAATTTTAAAATCTACATACAAAATGCACTAACCACAGGACGTTCAGCGCACAAATGACGTCACGCACCCTCTCGCTTCTTACAGCTCGGAGCTCGGAGTGCGATCGTTTTGGAGGGCTAAAAAAATTCAAACTTCAAAATCAATTTCTATTATACACACAGTTGTAAACAACGACATCTAAGGTTAAAGAGGGTCTCCGCTAGAGAAGTGAAAGTTCATTGAGGTCACCGTCACTTCCAGGCCCTTATTCCGGCTTAACTGGCTTTATCCTGTCTATACCGCAAAGCGATTAAAGAAGGGTTCATACCAAGTGATGTAATACTGTATTTACATTTTAAATAATATATTTTCATCAATACAAAAGCCGTGTGGTAGTTTATGATGTTTACAGCAGTAAACAGGTGTAGGTCTGCACAATACTATGTACTCGTATCTATTTAGCAATAATGAATAACTCCTTGTGAATGGATTCACTGGCAAAGAAACCTTACTTTACCAGTTGAAAGGAAGTACGTGGAGTGGACGTTATTGGTAGCATGGTAACGCACTGTACCTGTCGGTTGCCGTCTGCTCATCTCGTCTGTGTTTATTTGAAGAACACGTAATGGCTCCACAGTCCACACCGAGGGTACCACTAATGATCCTAATTTGGTCCAGCTCGAGACTTCTGTTTCGACTTGACAGGATGGCCATAAAGAAGGATTGATGATGATGACTGTGGCCTATGATCGTATTCCTTTAACACCGGATTTTCACAGAACACCGTCGGGTATCTGCCTCAATAGTAAAATAATGTAGACGGATAATTAATCGGTTATTTCTTACTCATGAGCGTATGTAGCGTCATCTGAAGGGTATTTTCTTTTGGACGTGTTAATAACAACGAAATGGGATAACAATTTATGTTTTCTAAAACTTGGTGTTACTTTTTAATATTTATTTAAAAACAAGTAATTTTATAACACCAACGTGATTGATACCAATTTGCTTCCACTTCAAAATAGTGCCTAGAGTTTATGTATCTACTCGTCAGCACAATAGGCATAATACAAGTTATTCAACAATCGAAAAATCTTACATCGAAACAATCAGTCGAACAGTCGGGGACAGACGAAAGACTTCAGCTTTACGATAACTTCGGTTGTAAAATATTTCCTTAAAAATAAAATTAAAATTCCGACATTTTGTCTCGGACTACGACGCCATAATTGCGATAAGAACAAATTAAAATGATTCCAATATACACAGGTAGGTAAGTAATTCGAGCATTTTTAGAATCGAGATGTTTTCATGAATGTTTTTAGAATCGAACTGTTTCGTTTATCATAGTTAATTTTTTTTTTTCCTTATTTAAATAATGACTCATCGATTTGGAATAATAGAGTGTCAGTCTGTCATCAGCTTAGTTCCTTATCGATGCCTTGTTAAAACACTTTCCGGTTTTTTAATCAAAAGAGAAATTTATAACTAAACCATTATCTTTGCGCTATACATATTTATACATTCTTGCGTTTTATCAATTAAAAACATCGGTGACTAATAAAAGTCGATGGCAGTTTTCAAATCTACTCTCGGGCAATATATTTATTTTACCTTGACATGTTTACATATTATTTCTAAGTTTTATCGAACAATATGTTTGTGCGATTTCTTACATAATATAATGGTTCTATTGCTGATGTCTCCTACAGCGTGTACAAAACCAGGTTTAATCATAATAAAAAACAATTCATCAAATTTCAACGTTTATTTTCGGGTTCTGTGAAAGTCTTATTCAAGTTCTGTTATTATATCTTTATAGGCCAGTTACTTGACATAACTAAAATAATAACAGAACTTGAAAATTAACTATGAAATTTGAAGAATTGTTCAAATTCTCTGAAACAACCTGTCCTAAGTACCTGCCTAATCAAAACATTGGTACCTACCTAATGAGACGTGTAAAAAATAGTTAGGTGTTCTAAAAAAACACATAAAACACTATAAATCTTGCTTTTCTCAGTACCTACCCGGAATGCACCGTGAAAGTGTTCGATTGTTTCGTCTCTAATAAAGAAGCCTCCTTGCGTGCCGTGATTTACCAAACGCCACATTGTTTTGGAAATCGCCATTTTCGGTGTCGGCTGTCGGCACGTGTGTACTGCCTGTACGTGTACACTTTAACCGTGTTCTACAATCTCATCCTTGTTTTCACCGGCCATTGTTATTCGGTTGTTTGATCCGACATCGAAACGACAAAAGGCAAAGCGCAACGCATCCCACGGACCGGCCGGCAAACTAACAATGTTTTCAATGTAATCTGATAACGGCTTTACTTTTTAACTAACAATCTTGAAAGTTAGTTAGTCACTCGTTACCGTCATTTAAGCTAATCAACAAATGTGAAATGTTTGAGAAAAATACGGAGCGTTGTGAATCCATCAATGATAGCAACCAATAAGCAATCACATGCTTATCTACTTCATTGCTTTTGTATCCTGGTACTATCCGTGTCCATTATATACTCTCATAACAATTCCAAAAGTTCTGATAAAACCGATCTAGACAACTGGACACATTCCGTTTTCCACCCGTATCGTACTTCTGTTCTTCCTCATTATTTTTTAAAATTTTATTTATTTGTGTTACAGTTTTTATACATTCGTATTTGACAGTGTTATGAATCTTGATTTCATTTACCTTTTTGATTTTATTTTTATGAAATAACGACATTAAAAATTTGAGACCAAAATAAAAAAGATATTTATATAATATAAAATATAATATAAATAGTTTTAATAAGAGCATGAAGTCGGAAACGTTGTTTTTATTTTATTTTATCTCTATTTTTTTGAAATATTACCTATTTTATACCTGTTTCTTACCTATTTCTATTTTTTTTTTCGGTATACATACATATTCGGTCGAATGTTTTATTAAAGTATGTTATGAATAGTTCCGTTTTAGCTTCCTCGCCATTATATCATCTGATACGACATGGGACGGATGATAAGAGATATCAAAATAATCGATTATTATCACTTAACAGCTTGAAACTCTAGTAGGTACATGCAGGGACGCATACATTTAATGATATTAATTTAGCACAAAATGAATACTGCTTTTAATAACATTATGATAGATAACGGGCTTGTGCTGCTATTTCTGTGTCACGTTTCTTATCTGATTTTACTTATTAATATTTTGACGTTTTCATTATTCACCAACCAACATTTTTGATACGCTTTGTCATTGCTGTCGATATGATGTCAAATTCATCGTAAAATGATATTTTGGTGATAGCGCGGTGGTATTCCGTTTCATACAGCTCCATGCTAAAAATACTTTTTTTCTCATTATTGTTATAGTATATAAATAAGTTTTTAGTAATGTTAGGTAGGTACTATTTTATCCAAGCCAAACTACATTTGAAATGTAATTAATAAGTCAATCGTCATCACGGAATACAGTTTTCTTTGTTGTTAATTGTTTGAGCGAGCTTACGAGTATTTGGGTGAAATACACAGTACATTATTATTATGATGATGATTGATTGGGATCTTCATTTTCCAACAGATCTTTTGTTTTATTCACAACAAAGAACAAACGGGCTTCATTCATCACCTGCCAGTGTCTTCAACTCTGAATAAAGTGGCAGATTGAATGAACCAGGCGACCTTTTGGTTGTCACGATAATGGTTGATTTTTTTCACCGAACGTCGCTGTTTCAATGTTTAGTTCACTGTTTAATGTCATCAAGTATCGCCCTTTTTTACTATCGTGTCTCGTTCTATTAGTGTGACGATCTCGTGAACACGAACATGGAACACGGTCTCTGTCACGAGAAAGTTCAACAGACTTAATATGCGTTTTTTAGTGAGCGATGACTCTAAAACTCTAGCGCGTGTCTTCTTGGTGACTCAATCCAAGGCGTATGACTAATTTGTAAAATTGCCGTAAATTTGGCAATCGTTCAACACGCTGAGGGATTCATCGTGGAGTAGTTTGTTGAGGTGTTGTAGCGTGTCGACCGGAAAACTGGAGGTATTTAATATCTACTGTTTTCGCCATTGTTTCCAGTTTCCTCTTTATCTATTTCGACGACATTTCAAGGGTAGAGTTCCAGATACATATATTAGCTGGCCAAGTGGCTGTGGAAGATCAGTTCCCCCGCTTTACTTGTTTTAAGCATGTAGCAATTTGTCGACTCAGCCGACAAATTTGCCGAATTTACGATGGTTATCTTTAGATTAGCGTTGATGGGAAAACTCATTATTAATTGTGTAGGAAATAATTTGGTTACAATCACTTTCCCATGAGAGGATCTCTAGTATCATCATCTGTTCTCCATTAGGCTAAGGTCAGGAACATTATGAAAGTAAGCGTTATTAGTGTTATTATTGCCGACGTCTAGTTTCATTAGAATCGGCATTGTTTCTTGAGGCTGAACAATGGTCAGGTAGGCTCGTGGTACCACAACGAACTATTTATATATTTATCTGTGAAAATGAGATTAATTAAGAATTTCATTCAATGTGCACACACAATAAAAAGTGAAGGTAGAAAAAACGTAATCACTCTTAATTGCGACTAAATCATTTAATGCGTTTTTACTTTAGAGTATTCGCACTAACTAATGGATGGTATTCTTAATTTATTCCAGTTAAAATCGGGACTGCAGCCACACTTATTGTTTTAATCTTTTTGGTTTGTTTTTATAATAAATATCATTTTCAGCCCATGGAAACTTGGTATAAAGGTTTAATTATTCTTGAGTATTATTTCGGAGACAAAAAAATTGACCTAATTTGAATGTTGTCCGTTATTTCATACCTACTGAATATAATGTGTATGTAGGTATTCGTTACATGACACCAACCGGTTTCTGACTCCGGACAGAATCAATATAATTGTTTATCAGAAATCTCCGAGTTGTTTTACTCGTTTCTTCGATAATGAGATCAGTATTTCGGAATGGAAAAATGTCTGTGTCTTTGCATTAAAAAGTGTTTGAAATCTACAATTTAAACCACATGTTCATCAAATAAAACGCCATAACCCGAAACCCGAAGACCTATCGAAAACCCTCTTAACCTTGGTATGCCCCCCGTTGGGCATAATTTGATAGGAATTTCTCAAAAATGCATTGAATGGTCTGTATCATGTATCAAGTAGGTACATATCTACATTCTATGGATACGTGTATATTAGTACTTAAGTATGTTATTTTTATAATTTCGTCATTTGAACACGCTACATTGTTTTAGTGGAATTTGTGAATAATGTGTCCGAATTCCTGTTACGAGGTATCTATAATAGGTACCTACACATACATTAATTAATAATTAGTTAGTTACAATTTAAATTCAAACACTGATACCAAGAGTTCTGGTTACAAAAGCAGATACCAACACTTTATCCTGGACTATGGGCGGTAGAACATCATCATACTTGGTAGAACGTGGATTTAGTGTAGTCGTAAGTCTTTTAACTAAAGAAAGGAATCGACTGGAAATAGTTTACCGCAAAGATTTGCAGATGCTGCTGACAAAAATAGAGCCAAATACAAAAAAAATAATGGGAAAACACCAGGCTCATCCTTCGCATTAGAAATTAATTTAATTTTACATTGTCTATGATATTATTCACTAATAATAATTACCTACCTTTATAATAATTTTATATAACCTTACTGAAAAAAAAATATATACACTCGTAGTTGAATATATTTTTTAAAGATTTTACATCCGGTTCGTAATTGACATACCTACATCAGGTTTGTCATTCTCACTAGGATTATTAATTTTAAAATGGTACATTTCCAGGGGCGCCTTGTGTAATTTTGTGTCTGCTAGGGGGGCCATGGGTCAAATAAGTTTGGGAACCTATGATTTAGGGCCCAGTGATACTCAACCTTTTTCTTCTGCGGGCCACATTCATATGTTTGTAAAGCTACGCGGGCCGCACCACTATACTGGTCAGTGTTGCCAACGGTGTGAGCTTGATACCCCCTTTTATTATTCGAAATCCATGGGGGGGGAGGTTGTTAGAGAATTTCTGTAAAACATAATAATTCCCCACACAAAAATTCAAAATGAGTGCTCCCCACAAAATGTTTGAAATCCATGGGGGGGGGGGTAGTTACAGAACTTCGCTGAAAAAAAAAAATTCCGTACAGCTAAAAACATCATATGTAATTCCCGACAACAATTTTCCGAAATCCATGGGGGGGGGGTAGCTACGGAATTCCATTTTCGAAAATTTCCGGCCGCGAAAAATATTATATCATATTATATTATAGCCTTCGTTGGTAGTAACACTGGTAACCATTTAAATTTAGAACGGGCAAAATTATTTGCGCGCATGTTTGTCTGTCAAATTTTTGTTTTTTAGAGATAGATCTAGCGTGTGCGCAGTTATGGTGTGCAGTAGCAACACTCTTATAGAATATTATATTATATAGATAGTATATTATACTTATACTATCCTCTTCGAGTTTCAACGTTTGTACGTCAAAGTCGCAATTAATCTCAAATTAACGTGATATAGAATGCTAGATTTTGTAAATCATGTTCCTGATATTAAATGTATGGAGGGCCGCACAAAATAGCTCGGCGGGCCGCAGGTTGAGTATGACTGATTTAGGCCATCAAAGAATTATTTTTTTTTACAATTTTAGAGGCAACTTTACAAGTTTTTTGTGAGTTAATGATAATTATTAAAAAAATAATATTTCCCAACTTACTGTGTAAATATAATGAAATATAAAAAATAAAAACATGGTAAAAAAGGCGTTTTTTTGCGTGAATTTAAAATTTATATAACACAAATTTGTGTTCCAAAGTAAATCAGTATCGCCCAGTATCGCCCTGGTGTAAGACCACCATTCAGAATTGAAACGTTGCTTGAAATGGCTTTAGCCGTGTTTGGTGACCAGATCTGAATAGCCAGGTACTTCCCCACCTTCCTCTTCCCCATCTCCCTCCCCTCCCCAATACCCTCAGCCTCACAACATACCCCAATTGGGGATGCCATAGTCTCACTCGCTCCAGACGGGAGCAGTTGGGACTCTTGTGCGGTATTACTGTAAAAAAAAAAAAAAAAAAAAAAAAAAAATCAGTCGTTTGAAAATTAAATTTAAACCCATCAAATAGTTTTTTTACTAAGTTATATTTTTATTATTTTTAAATGCAAGTTTATTTTTTTAGTAATTACCATTAAATCACAAATAATTATCAAAATTTCCCCTAATATCGTGAAAAATCGATTTATTCAATTGCTCATCTTGCATAATTTGAAACTCAAATAGATAAATATTTTTGCTACATGCTTTGTTTAAAAATATATTATTTAGTTGGGTTTTGTATTTTAGCCGCGCAGCCGTTCCTTAATAAGTAATAACTCTTGATCTGAGGAGAATTTAAAAAATCTCGTGTATTGCGTAAAGCAGGATGAAATAATTATTTTTTAATTAATTTCTATGAAATGCACGCGAGCGGAATCACCTGGGGGCTTCGAGCGAAGGTAGGGGCACATGTAAACTGGGCTTCAGCTGGCGCCCCTACCAAATTACACGGAGCTCCCTAATCTCGACGCCAGAAAGCTGAGAACATTATCATGAAGCCAGGTTTACATGCCCACCATAACACACTAATAGATTATTGTTGCATTATTCCATGCTTTGACACCCGATAACAAGTATTCAAACTTATTTTATAATTAGTAAACTTTTACAGTAGGTATTTTTAGTCCTTAAAGGTTGTATATTATTAAAAACCGTGATAACTGTTTAGCCTACAGTTGACATAAAACTGGAATGAAGGTTTTTTTTTAATTTAAGGTAATTTATGTACTCTGCACCTTTTCTCTCGTATGATGGCATTTATTTTCCATTGGAATAATCCATCTCCAAATGGAACGTCATAATTGGCGACTGGTAACTTGAAGTTAGTGAGTATATAATGAAAAAATGTGATTTTTTTGGATTTCTGTATAAAATATGTTTTAAATATAATATGCATTTTTTCTCGGAAGATTTTTTCAATTTATATAGGTGTTTCGGGTTAATAATTATTTAAAAAAATAATATGTTATCCTTTGTGCTATGCATAAAAAAACCTTGTCTCTTAACCATGAATTTTTACACAATAACCTACATCTTAATTTCACCATAATAGACTTTATGTTTTTTCTGTAATTAATTTAAATAAATAATCATTGAGTTTTTCTGTAATTTTTACAACTTAAATAGATAGATTATGTATATTAAAAATGAATAGTTGAAATGACGAGAAAAGGGTCCCAAACTGGACTAATTCATCACTAAAAGCACTTACTCTAAACCTAGTATTAAGTACGTCAATTAGTTATCTTTACTCTCGCAGTAAATATACCAGTACCTTCCTACAGTGTGGGCGAACACCCTTATTGAAAGCACTTTGGGAAAACACCCATAAATCTTCGTGTAAAATGGCGAAAAGCAATTTCCTCCAATCGTTCAGCGACACCCACGGGCGAAAATGCTATTCCATATTGCCTCCGGTTTACAGGTACAACCAACCCGTCTCCCATCTCCCGTATACCGTTTAACTCGGGGATCCAATAATTGCCAAATTCTAGAAGCGCGCCTTTCCCAGCCAGCCAAATGGCGCTTTACTTCCGCCTCAATGAGGCCGCCCTGATCTGTCATTTCATTCCACTGATCACTGATCCAATGATTTTATAGCAAACATCACAAAAATACCATCCACGAGGTAACAAACAACCTGCCGAGGTAGTATGACGCATTGCCACTCCTAAACGAATCAGATATTGGAGTTATATGTATAAAAACCAGTTCTCAATTATTAATCTTCCACAAAACACAAATCGTATTATGTTTCCATGAATTTGATCTATCACATGCGGCATATTTAGTTAATCTAATGTTACTTTCACAAGTAATATCCTTAATATCATTAAACACGTGGTTAGGTAAATACCGACATCTACTTTGCTTCTGAGACATATTTTAATTTGATGACTGTATTTAGATTTCAGATGCTAGGTTCATTATATCCTATAGAAGTGGTAGTATTAAATCCCTGAATAATGAGAACCTGCTTTCCAAATGTTGTTGGTTTTAATGACCATAGGCTTTTATTCCTTATCCTCGCCCCATCTCAGGCCGGTGGCTGTAATGCTTTATCGGCTCTTTTAATTAATGGAATATCCACATATTTTCTTTTCAATGAAACCTTGAGCATCTTATGTTTGTTGTCGTGAGCTTTACTTTAAGTCTCTTACACCATGGGAGAACGATGATAAAATCCACTTTTCAAAGCCAGTGGACCCGCTGTCCTTGCGGTGAATGATGAAGCCAATGCCCATTAGATCTCTGAAGAAAGAGATACACTATGTTTTTTTCCAGTCGTCTAATATTATCGTTAAGGGGTTGTCCGATGCGTCCTCCGTTGACCTACATCATTTGTTATGTGTTTGTTGGCGATATTATCCGAAATTGGTTGATGTTGCAATATCAATGTGCGTGGTATTTTAAAAAAGTCCATTGAAACATTTGGCGATACCAATACAATGATACATCTTCACTAACTGACGAATGTGGTTCAATGGATAACGCACACACCAAAAGGGCCACCAAGAACCGACTGAAAGTAGTTCTCGTAGGAGGACTGTAGCACTACTTCCTTGCCGATCGTTGACCGTGTAAACAGCGCTAGGCAAAACAACTAAGCGTAACGCATCTAATTGTAACAAATCGAACTGTTTACAAGGATATTATATTTTTTGTAATGCGGGGGTTTATGCTCCGATCGACGCATGCAGCTCTCATAGCCGCTTGACCCACATTTTCCACGCTTTATTGCTTATAGTTTATTGACTTTCGACTTTTACTTTAGACCCCGGTTTAATTAGATTCGTTCCGAGTGACAAGCCCGAATGATAAAGATTTTATACTTCGACCTTTTCAATGGAACGAAGCTTAGTGCTACCGTAATATTATAGATACAACTGATATTATTTCTTGAGAAAACGCATCATATTTGATAATATTCTGGTTTTTATCGGAATGACAATAATAAGTTGTCAGGATTGAAATATCATAAATATTTTATCATCCAAGATGAGTGTCGTGGTCCAGTTAGACGCTGGCGCCAGACGAAGATAATTTATCGACTGTAACATAATTTTTCTTTAGCACTACTCTACTTTCTTTCCTCTAATAAACTTGTCATTGCGCGGGTCAACGATTAGTGAATTGTGATGTTTCCGTATGTGATTGTATTGTATTTTGTATTTCTGTTTAATTCAATGATTTTTTTCTCTATGGGTCAGTTGCTAGTATCGACATTTCCGTATGGTTCGTTTTATTTTTTTATCTGAAACCGTTGTTTGATTATTCATTTGTCGGAGTCGGTACACTATCCAGTGTGACGGGTCTGACCCGGTGTGACCCAGACAGCCTCTCATTCTGTATGGATCTGTATTTAGACCTCCTCTGTAATCTGTTTTGTCTTCTCACTACCAATAAAATCAAGCACAGTTTTATTTAACTGTACCTAAGTATATGTAAATTCTAAATTATTTATAATAAGCCAAACATCATTATAACGTCATAACACAACAGAGGGGATCATTACTTTTTAACGTATTTCCATATTAAGATTGGTTGGAATAAATTGCTTGGCAATAAGCTTAACTTTAAGTAGCACTTAAAAATTCTGTAATTAATTCCTATCAGCATGACCAAAGTCACTAAATTTTGGTTGAAACTTGAGACTGTTTAAACATATGGTTTAAATGGAATCTAATTCACAAGAAACCTTTCATACGTGCAAAAATTTATCAGAACTACCACAATACCCTTATTTCTAAGAAATCAACAATATTCCAAACAATATCATTTATCAAACCATTGTATTCCTTCCTAGTCGTTATGGACGCTAGAATTAAAATAGGTACTCTTAATGATGAAGTTGGATTTAGCTACTGTTCTGACCAGGCGAACAGAACCACCAGGAGCTTGGTTTATCTTCCAGCGTTGGTCCAAGCTTTCTTCCTCGAGTTGCGTGTGGCGTGTGCCCGAGAAAGCGGCGGAGGCGTAATCAAAACAAATATTCCCCGGCCTCGGGCGGTTCCAGGAACGGGCATATTACTGTGGGCGGCATTCGCTCCAAACGCCGCACTCCGCCCTGACTGTGACCCGTGGGCAATGATCGCCTATCACAACAAATTCACGTATGTAATTACGTAGGGCGGAATCGTACCGTATTTCCAGTTAGCAGACCTCGACCGACCACCTCATGATTATTTATAACATCCTTGAATATTATAATTCTTTGAATGATTTCTACCGTAATCTGACAGGATGGCGCAATAATAATGGTGGCGTCATAACGTTGTAATGAATTGTATTTAATGGCAACTAAGTAGGTATTAAAGATTTTAAATCACTTTTCAAAGGGGATCATACTCACGGTTAGCTTAACCCCTGGAATGCCATCCTCCCGCTCTTAGTACTCCTAGTGTACTCCTTGGGGTTCCAGGGGTAAAATGCCAAATGCCAATTGTAACCAATCCAATGTAGTTTCCGCATGAAAAATGAAAAATTTTATAAAAAATATAATATAATGAAGACACACGAAAATGTTCTTGAGTTTTACCTAAATAAGCTTAATAAATAGGTTATTTAGATTATAAAAAAATCGTACAAGGCATTCCTGAAAATAAATACAACATCTACTGTGACTTTTGAATATCGGAATTATGACATTTTGCGTACGCTTTTTCACAAAAGATATAAATATATTTGCAAGTGACGAACTGCTAGTGCTAGAATAATATTAATATACATTTCTTTGCCAAGCTTACCCAATATATTCCAGTACGCTACGAGCATTGAGGTTTAGTATACCATAAAATCGAGGCAAGTGCTGTGAGCTAATAGAAAATCCACGGTGGGTTCGCCGGTACACGACGCGCGACAGGTACAAACGTCAGAAATCCAGGGTAGATTTCTTGGCACACTAGAGGTTAATAGAATAATCGGGTAGAGCAGATTTGTTTGTCTATGGGTTATGTTTTATTTTATGTGTGAGGCTGTTGGTTGGCTGGCCACGGAATGCGGGCACACTTACACACATAGATATATACGTGCCATGTCCAAGGCATGTTTATATCTAGAATGGTTATCAATTATTAAATGGTATGTCTGTGTCTAAACGCCTTTCACGATATTGACCCACAACAAGCCAAAGAACAATATCTTTCACCAGGAATGTGCCGGTATCATTTCGACACGGACATAAATGACTTTATACATACGATTATGTGGGGCGCTTGTATTATATTAGTAATAAAGGCTGCATGTAGGGGGAGGACCTTAGGGGAGGACGGGTGTTTTAATGTCGACTATTGCCGGAAACATGTATGGCCCATTTATATAGGCAAATTTGCGAAAAACGACGTGTCGTCTTCTTATTACGTTTTAAAACTAACAAATAATTAATATTGTGTAATTTACTATACAACTGAAATCTTCATGTGACGCATCAAAGAGTTGCTTGACTTTTTATAGTTATTAAATACATTAAATCGTGGGTACCTTACACATGCTAGGCACGGAGAGAGAACATCTTTATCATCGACGTCATCGTTCTAATATATTCTTTTTCGTTTTCTTACAAGACGTGTGAGAAAGAAGAGTATTCGTCTATGACGTGCGTACAACCTCTCTCTGGGACTATTAAAGGTTATTGTACATTATATCCATTTCGAAAAAAAGTGTTTCTGCTAAAACGGATGTAAATTATGGCCAAAACTAGGAATATTTTTTCCACATTTCTATTTTTCCGTCACAATACTCAGTTTGGAAGTCGGAATAATATTGGCGACCATTACCTATTTGGAACACGTACCGGACACCGGACCCCAATTGACCCCGGTTCAATTGACACCAGTCGTGCGTTTTTTGGTTCAAATCTTTTTTGATCTATGGACATTTTTTTTTGCTATGGCAATGTGATTCAAGATTTTTACTTTCCCCTCTATTTCACCTCATTCTATCTTTCAAATATTACGTCAAATTTCAAACGCCAAGCCGATAGCAAATATGGTTTATTAAGAAATCAAATCCACCCGTTACTAATTTAAATTTGGATCGTTCCGTGTTGAGTTTTGCCGCCACCCGTCCGCCATGTTGGTGGCATGTTGTGTCATGGCGGCCGCGGGTAAAGTATAGGGCGGTCGCCTCGTTTGGGGCCCTTACCCGGGGCTAGTTGTCCCACCTCATAAATAAACTCGTAAAATCATTCCCTACAAACAAACTGCCCTAATTATGAAGCGGTCACTGGGATTTATTCTAGATCAACCGCGTTACCAATAGATCAGATAAAGAGCGAATTAACATTTTGATTAATTTATTGGGTTTCTTGATAAACAATATATTCACTACATTCGCTGGAACCTTTTTCTGTTTTACGTTACTATTTCAACCGAATTCCATTCGTAGGTAGATTTTAGTTCTGGATATCAGTTCAGTCAGAGGTATGCACCGTGCAGTTCATAGTTTACAGTTTCATCTTTGACTTCAGTTTGAATCGACTAAAATAGGTTTGAATAACAGCAAAATTGAGTAACATCACTTTCTCTCATTGATATTCATTCCATATTTAAATGTAAACCTCAGAAATATTCCAAAAACTACTTTTTTTTTACTTTTATGTGGTTGTACTGCATCAGAAGTGCTTATAATCATATTATATTGTTATGTATTTTTTTTGGTATCAAATTTTTAATTTATTGGTCAGTGATATAAAATTTCCTGACACTGTAAAATGTGAATTGTCGAAGATTGTCGACAACGAAAAAAATAAAATAGAGAACGTAACGCTGTCGACACGACACCCCAAGAAAATATAAGAAATAAAATAAATTCTCATAAATTTATGAAAAAATTAGATTTCTTTTAGTATGTCTTTTTGCCTTATTTTTATACTTTTTGAACATGACACGTAATAATTCAGGGAAATTTATGTTTAAATTTTGTTAAATTCCGCGTCGTGAAAATTATTCTCGTTTCCTTATTTTTATGGTTACCACCCAACGAAAAAAAGTTTCTTTCTTGTCCCTAAGATTTGGGTTGGGTTAAGAAAGGTGACATTCCTTTAACCTATAAAAATACTTTTGTAAGGATGGCATCGTGATATCGTGAATAAATAACATGCCACGGGGGAATTAAAGTCATCACTTTGTAACGAATTTCAACCCATAAAAGTTTACGACTCAATTTATTGTTGAATTAATCGCAGACGTCACCCTTAAAATAATTTTGTGATAGGTACCTAGTACTTACCATAAACGTATTATATTGTTCAGTTGATTTTGGTTTTGGTCAGTTTTTAAGGTCCTTTTCTGAATGAATGTGATATCATTATGAAAACATGTATGTTAGTGCCCACCTACCTAAGGAACACCTGACACGAGCCTTGTAGTGCTAAATAAATCACACATTAGGCCTCATTATGTAAATGTTATATTATTGAATTTTGAAAATGTGTCACATCCCACGCACAAACATATTTTATCAGATCGCTGGTGTAATTTTTTGCAAGCGCTTAAATTGAATAACATTTTGTTATGTCCTCTAACCTGTCTAAACGTTCCAACAGACACATAAAAACGTCGATCAATAGTTCAAAAATGGCGAAAAGGCGTGCTGATAGGAATCCTTGTGTTTTCTTAAACAGGTGTCTTTAATAGTCCGTCTTAATTCTGTAAAAGGGAGGTCTATCGGGCAGCTGTCCAATCGAAGATTGTAATGAATGTTCAATAAGTCCCCAAAACGCGATACGGCCAGTAGTAGCAACCCGCTATAAGGGCGCAAAGTCATTTCAGGCGGTAGCTGTCACTGTTCACCCTGTGGGGGTGGGATTACATTCCAATATAATATTATAATGGTCGAATTCAACGGAGCCGGGGCGAGGCGTTTTGTCCCCCGGGGCGCCGCAACAATTAGGTTACAACTTTATTCTAAACATTTTCAGAAATGGGTAATATTATTTTAATAAATTTTTGATGGTTTAAAAGAAACTCTGAAAATGTGATCTACACAACATAATACATTTAGAAAGGTGTTCTTCTAATGCACTAATTTTCTACGTACGCAAAAATGTTCGAACTAGAACGAGGGAGATTATTAAATATAATATTACGGAACGTGTCAGCCTGAATTCTCTCTAAACCATATGAAGCAAGCTGTTGTGACAACAAGCTCAGCTGATTTGATCAAATTGTGCCCAAGGTATGCGTTCTACTACTCGTACATTCATAAAAAAAACATAATATTAGTAAGTGAAAACGCAGCTTTAAAAAAATAAAAACCATATAAAATTATGTCTGCCGAACAATTGAATTTGGGAGCCACCTCTGGGCTGGAGCCCCACGATACTTGATAAACTAGGACGATCCATATGATTGACAAACCGTTGTTAATAGATCGATTACCATCTCTACTGCACAGACGCAATGTAGACATGCTGATTCTGTTCAACGGGTATTTTAATGGAGCCTGCTGTAAGGAGCTAGCATCATTGATTCTCGGTACACCGGTACACGTGCGTGAAACCCGACGCTTCATGAGAATGGCTGCTTCTTCTACTCTTTTTTGTAGAAGACGGCTCGTAGGTAAAAGGAGCTACCATCTGTTTTTCCTCCTTATATAATCCGGTGCCCTTCAAGACCTGTATTAATAAATCCCTTCATACATCACCTACCTTAACCCGCTCACAATATAATAAAAAAATTACGGATGTTTAATCTGCTGTTCGACCCTTTTCCTTCTCTGGTTTTCAACTGTTCAATATAGCTATCGTAATGTCAACTAGATATTAGTAAGCTACAGGCACCCCTCGTTCTTCGAAGGCAATTACTTTATTTGCTTCCGTTTTCTCTCGAGCAATAAAAGTACGGGCAGTAAACACTACGCAGTAAATAACATTTGGCGTATTATCTGAAACTGAAAGAGCCTATTGATCGCTGAAAATTTGATAGAGTTCGTGATATTAAATGATTGCGTTTCGGTAACAGCTTATCGACTTATTACTTTTATGTATGCGGATTTGTACTCGATCGATACGCCGTAGGTGTGAAACCTTTGTATATTAATCATTCTGAACCTAGATCGTAATGTTATTTTCTCTAAGGCTTGTAGCCCGGGATAATTTATTATAATCTTTTCAAAGTTTTTATTTTTGCATTAATTATGACGGAAGAACTAGATTCGTGAGATCCCATCAATTATTATAATAATAGCACGCATTGGTTTCCTGCATACGTACGAGTTGTGTAAGTAGTCAACACTGAAATCGCAAGTAAGAATGAGGCATGGCTGGCTGTATTGTATGGAGCAGTACCTACCCACGTGGTAAACAAATCTGCTTTCGAAACAAATTTTCTTTCCTAGAAACTACGGTTTGACACGTAAACGCGTGAATAGTGAATACACAATAATGCAGTGATGATTTGCATAAATTGAGCATCAAACAACAGCTCGTTAGAAAGCTAATTACTCTGTATTTTACCATCGTATGTCATTTATTGCGGTATAATCTTCCTGCTTGCATTTATTTTCCATTTACTACAGGTTAAGGTGTGAGACATCGGAAGAGATACGTATGACGTTGATGGAGGAGTAAATTTAAGGTTTATTCCTTTCGAACAATTCCTGCAAAGAAATTTAGATAGGAACCGCTTAAATCCCTTTATATCGAAACCAGCTGCTCGAATAGAATATGTCGATAGAACAACATAACTTCTTTGATGTTTTTGAATTACGTTCTTACCAAAATTATTTGATTGACATTTTATTTATCATTTTCCATTTTCTTTTCAGATTTCTCGAATACAGTCGTTTCTTATGAGGAGCTGCTGAAAGGTACCTATGTATTTTTTAAATATTGAATTATATTTTAGTCAATGATGCTAAAACGTGTTTAAATAATGATAAAATATTCAGCTTTCTTAGAGTTATATTATCGTGAACCATGAACTTTAGAAGCTTCCATTTTCAATTAGTTCCTCCTATTCAACACAGCGCACAGTACGTCTCTATAGAACCCGCCTTCGCGTCCCTGACCTTTACTTTAGAAGCTTCCATTTTCAATTAGTTCCTCCTATTCAACACAGCGCACAGTACGTCTCTATAGAACCCGCCTTCGCGTCCCTGACCTTTACTTTAGAAGCTTCCATTTTCAATTAGTTCCTCCTATTCAACACAGCGCACAGTACGTCTCTATAGAACCCGCCTTCGCGTCCCTGACCTTTACTTTAGAAGCTTCCATTTTCAATTAGTTCCTCCTATTCAACACAGCGCACAGTACGTCTCTATAGAACCCGCCTTCGCGTCCCTGACCTTTACTTTAAGAAACACTTAAATTGATTTACATTTTACCACAAGACCCTTATGACTAATCTTAAATTGCTAATGCCAATCACTAGCTTGGAGAAATTAAAGTCACTTTTGGGAATACATCAATCCTTGTCTTTATCTATTCTCAAAAGTATATTGATATTCGCTTCATATCAATTTATTAACATAACAAATATTTTACACCTACGTAGGTATATTTTATGGTCAATTTATGTGGTATCCAATATTCAAACCTTAAAAATATACACTTGAGTCAGCCTCAATCACCGCCTAATTTAATCAGCCTGTCAAACATTGGAACAGAGGAGGTGTCAAGGATAAGTGGTAAGCTCCTTCGCCGAACCGGACATTTATTTTTTTACTGTTTCGTATGGGTACGTTATAAAAATAAAGAATTTTCTTCTTTAACATGTGGCGATATCATAAAGTACTCATCCCACACTCGAACCAATATGATATTCGCTAAAAACAAAAGTTCGGGAGTTAGTGATTTGCCATTTCGCATTCCACGTATTGTCTACATTAACATTTCGAACAGACAAGGTCATGGTTGGTGATGAAAATACCACTGCTTTCGATGTACGAAACAAATTCTAAACGCAACCTTTAGAAAGTTTTATTATAGAACTCGATTTATTTACGTTTAAAGCTGATTCTAGGGGCCGATGAATAAGTTGCTCTTTATGTACCCTTGGTTGTTATGACGAGCTGAGATATCACCAATATTACATGTTTGATTTTACATTCAAAGCTTATTCTAGGGACCGGTGTATAAGTTGCTCTTTATCTACGCTTGGTTGTTATGACGAGCTGAGATATCACCAACGTTACACGTTTGATTTTACATCACCAATATTACACGTTTGATTTTACATCACCAATATTACACGTTTGATTTTAATAAAGGAATGCGTTTCTTTGCAAAACCAAACTGTCATCATGATCTTTCAAAATGTCAACGTTTATTGTTTATTTTTACGCTATTTTAATTTACAAATTGATTTTTGATAAAGGACCCTCAATCAGCGTGGTACCTATCAATGTGCGAGGAATCTAATTGTGAATAGTACATATATTTTACTAACTAACAAATTTTGTTCCTTTGTTCTACAAAATATGTATATAGGACTATAACATGCAATGTAACCACCGATAACCGGAGACATACATCCTCCCTATCTGACACCACTTTTAAGTAGGCAATATTATTAGTGTAGCTTTCGTGAGAGTTAATAAAAATTGAATTGTTATCCTACTGTGAATATTTTTAGCTTACAAAAAATCTATATTTTAATTCTTGTCAAGAAGTGTTGGGTGAAAAATATTGATTGATTCGCTGGTCACATCTTTTCCAAGTTTGGCGCACGCATAATGAAGTGTGAAATGTTTGCATTCAACTTCGTTCTGTATTCGTACAAGGCTATCTACTCGTGCATCTTAACACCTGGAAAATTTCTTTTAGTATTCGCTTGTTGTTTGGCAATGTAATTTCTAAAATAGACCACACCGTCGATGTGCAAATCTGAATTCCGAATGTAAATTGAAGCGACATCCTTTTCCCCAGTGAGGCGGATACGGGCGACATTACCACAGTCTCGTGAAATTACTAGCTAAAGCGGCCGCTACACTACTCGCTTCGGCGCTTCGACGAAGTCCTCGACGAAGTTAGCCGAAGTCCGAAGTGCGTGCCCACACACTCGTGCAACTTCGCGAGTAGCTCAGTCTCTCGGAGTCCGTGCACTAGGCAACATGGACGTTCAAGTGGCAAATAAAGGATGAAAGTAGATTAAATGCTGTTGAAATGAGATCCCTGAGGCGTATAATAATAATAATAATAATAATTGGATAATTTGTAAAGCGCCGTTTTTGTGAAAAATCACCTCAAGGGCGTATGTGTGGTAAAACCATGTTTGATCGTGTGAGGAATGTGGAGATCCGCAAAGAGTGCAAGGCTGATGTAAGCGTAATGAGTAAGATTAAGAAAGGGACGCTTAGATGGTTTGGGCATGTAGAGCGAATGAGCGAAGATAGGAGTGTGACGGCCGGCATAGTGCAGTGGTAACGCATTGGACTGCCATTCCGAAGGTCGCGGGTTCGAACCCGGCGTGCGCAAATAAATTTTATTTGATTAATTTGTGTTATTTCACAATTAATTAATTAAAATAATATATAGTATATTTGCGGCACGTTCCAGAGTGGAAGATACTACCAGTATCGCCCTGGTGTAAGACCACCATTCAGAATTGAAACGTTGCTCCAAATGGCTTTAGCCGTGTTTAGTGACTAGATCTGAATAGCCAGGTACTTCCCCACCTTCCTCTTTCCCTTCCCCACTTACCTTCAGCCTCACAACATCCCCCAATTGGGGATGCCATAGTCTCACTGGCTCCAGACTGGAGCAGTTGGGACTCTTGTGAGGTATTCACTATAAAAAAATATAAAAAAGGAGGATATATGATGCAAATGTGAATGGTAGCAGAAGTCGGGGACGCCCGAGGAAGACATGGCACGATCAAGTGAATCAGATACTCGAGTCGGGCCATGTCAAGAGTCAGAATAATAGAAGAGTATGTATGAGACGATGTATGAATGTGAATGAGGCAAGGAGTGTGTGCCAAGACCGAGTTGTTTGGCGGTCCGTCCTCTCTGCCTACCCCTGCGGGGAAACGGCGTGATGGTTAGTTAGTTATCTTTATGGTCCCTTTCAATTGGGTCCCAAATAACCGCCTCGGATTGGAGTGTTTCTAGGAACAAAAAAATTAGGTCCTGTGACCACAGTGTAGAAGCCATATTTTATTACGTATAGTCACTATGACTCGCGCACGCACAACCACCAAACACGACGTCTCGAAGCGAACTGAAGTGAACCGAGTAGTGTGGGCAGACACTTCGTGTTCGAACTTCGAGTCCTTTGACTCGGGCGCATTTACCGACAACAATCGGAAGTCGGGCCAAGCGAAGCGAAGATGCCCGAAGCGAAGCGAAGTTCGTGCCCACACTATCGTATTAGGTCAACTTCGATCAACTTCGCGAGTAGTGTAGCTGGGCTTTAACGATATTCCACCATCTGAAGTAAAGCTATTTTAGGTTGGGAACAGACATGTAAGTCGCCATGGAATGGATTGAACGTAAGGCGACACAATACCCTGATAACGGGGATTTGCCCCGACGCTCACATTTTAATTATTTCTGATGAGCTTTTTACTAAATTCTTAAATGTTTCTAGAGGGATTCGAAGGGATGCAAGTTATTTATATTTAAGATTAATAAAAACAGGACCTTACAATTAAATATATTATGTAAAACGATAAGTACATTTTATTAAATGTAAAATGTTGTAAGATAAGCGGCAAGTACCAGATTTTATTTTTCTAGACGATGAATTAGTAACTTCCCGACGACTCCCTCACAAAAGATTAGAGATTTTATTAATGTATTCATAAGAATTAATTAAAATAAAAACACTCGCGAAAATCCAATTTCTGGCCAGATACACGAAAAACGACCGCCAGTACTTCAAAACTCTCTATTGTGCGTAGTATATTTGTGTGCGGGTTGACAAGGAGTTACTACGTATTGATTCAGACGCCGCGAAAGTTCCGGCCTGTAAGGTTGTGTGTCTCCCGGCCCGTCGCTCTGGTCATTTCTTTTACGTATTTTTTTATTTAATCAAACAATTACTTTGCAATCTATTAGTGAAATTTTCTGTTTTTTATAATTTAACTTCTTCCTCAAGTGAGTAAAGGTTTTTTTATATAAATAATAAATATAAATATAAATAATAACCAATACAAAAGAATACATTGTTAAATGCGTAAATGTGTAGGCACTTGAGAAAAAAGATGACACTAAAGTATTGACGTTATGTTATTATGTATCATTTCTAGCCCAAGTAGACTTTTTTACTATTAATCTTTTTTTTCACGCGACGCGGCTGTCTGTCCGGTTGTCACAACCAGCGGCACAGAATGTTATAGAGTGCCCCTTCACTAGAATCGTTTTCCTAGTTTTATTTATTTACGCCCTACTGGGCTTTTACATTAATTTCTAATTATACAGTCATGTTAGTTGTAACAATGGAATATCTAATAAATTATGGTAAAATAAAAGGAGTTTTTTTACTAAGGAGTGGTATTCTCTTATATTTCAATAAAGTGTTTGTGAAGAGTTCGTTTCATTACTAATACTCCAGGGCAATTACCGATTCGCGATCGTAATTATTCCGGTAGTCCCAATTTTTTTATATGTTTTATAAACTGGTCCCCTGATGTAAAATCTGAGTTTCCGACCTTGGCACACCTGTGCTCGCGCCGCCATTTTGAAAAAAACCGGCCGAAATCGCTCCAAAATCTAGTTTTTCCAAAATATCTCATTCCCAATGCAAATTTCGGCTAAATTAGCTAAACAATTAAAGTAGAACATAAAATTACTTACTACTTTTGTGTAAACAATTTTCTTCAATCTCTAATAGGTACCGAGGTAGAAAGTCGTAAAGGTGCGTATATTTTTGAAAAAAACAAGTTTTTTGCGCGACTAGCTTTTGTTTTTTGTAAATATCTCGTTTCCAGTACAATTTTGTGAAAAAATTATTGATACTAATTTTGTAGAAAATAAAATTTCATAAAATAAATAGGTATTTAATTTATGTGTTTTAACTCTAATATGTATCCAAGCTCTTATCCACCAAAACCAGTTAAATTACCCAACAACAAATTTTGGAAATTCGAAAGTTTTTTTTCCATAAAACAAAAACTCTACATCGAAAGTTTTTCTCCATACAGACAATTAGACATATGTCACCTATAAAGTACCTAAAGTCATTCGAATATTAAAAAGAGTCATTAATCTTTTAAGTTTAGATTGTTAGATCATTTGTTGTAGATAGAATTGTGCAATTATCTCCCCAAGTTACTGCACTTACTTACGTTGAAATGATTTTCAAAGTTAAGGTAAAATTGAACCAATTTATAATAAATCTCTTGGCTAATATATACTTACGTTTCAGTTAAATATGGGAAAACAGAAGACAAAAGAAGTTTTATCCCGAACAAAATTACGGCACCAAGGAAAATGTTTAACGGAATGGAGAAGGTACTACTTAAATACACACATAAAAATAGATCTTTGGGATACGTTTTTTACAGAACATAATTGTACAATGTCAGCTTAAATAATTTTATATATGTAGATATATACATATATACGCAGTCGATAAACTTCTGAGCATATTGAATTTGGAATATAAGAAGTAAATTAATTTTGATTTCCGGTGACATATTTTTATTTTTACCGAAATGCATTTTTTACACCAAATAAGCTCAGGAATTGTTAGTGAAAGTTTGTCGGGCATGTCTTAATACATCTCTAAATAATTAGGGAATAGAGACAGTATAAATAATTACCAATATTTCTCATTTTAGGAAAAATTCCGCAAGACTTCATCCAGATAATATTGCAAATAATAAAGAAAATACGAGTATTGTGTTAAACACTATACCGACACTCAACATGGTAATTTTTTCACAATTTCTGTAAATATAAAGTAAATAATATTAATTTTATATGATTAAATAAGCGCTCTAAAAAAATTAACAAAAACTGACATTATTTTTCAGTACGGACCAGAGATGAATGAACCTGAAAAGTTTTCACTATTTGCTGGCTCTAGTTCTTATGACACTAACGTGCATGCCGTTTCCAGCCCCTTATAGCTAGGTCTGACGCAGGCATGACGATTGTTGTCAACTGATATGTTCTCACAACAATAATTGTTGAAGAAAAATAAAATTAAGGAATGAAATTTAAAACACTTTACCTCTGTTTCAATTTTTGGCCTGGTTTTGGTGGATTAGAGCTTGGATACGTATTAGAATTAAAACACATAAATTATATACCTATTTATTTTATAAAATTTTATTTTCTACAAAATTAGTATCAATAATTTTTACACAAAATTGTACTGGAAACGAGATATTTACAAAAAATCAAAGCTAGTCGCGCAAAAAACTTGTTTTTTTCAAAAATATACGCACCTTTACGACTTTCTACCTCGGTACCTATTAGAGATTGAAGAAAATTGTTTTCACAAAAGTTGTAGGTAATTTTATGTTTTACTTTAATTATGTAGCTAATTTAGCCAAAATTTGCATTGAGAATGAGATATTTTGGAAAAACTAGATTTTGGCGCGATTACAGCCGGTTTTTTTTAAATGGTGGCGCGAGCACAGGTGCGCCATGGTCGGAAATTCAGATTATACATCATGGGATCAGTTTATAAAACATATAAAAAAATTGGGACTACCGGAATAATTACGATCGCAACCCCCTTTTTGGCGCTATGTGTACTGGCCTATAATACGGAATCCCCAAATATATCGACAACATTCTCACATTTATAACCCAGATAACATGTAGGTACGTTTATCATCAACAAATCAATACAAAAACCGACCAATATCATATAACAACAAAGGCAAAGGCATATGGCAACAAAGAAAAAAAGAACAGGTATCCGCTAGTAAGCAGGGTGAAAAAAATCAAAGGCAGAATAAAGAACACAGAAAAAATGTGCAATTAATGCTTGCTTCTAGACTCAGCAATATACCACCTCTATCTATATTACAGCAGGTAATTTATACACTTGTATATACCCGTCTATACGTACTTATACGCTCGTGTGTATAATTCCAAAATTTGATTGAAAAGTGAATTAACATAATGTTTCTAATATTGTTTTTATTTAATCACGAAAATACTTAATATATCAATAATCCGATGCCGAAAGGACCGATTTCACCGGAGAAAAATTCTGAGCAAGTAATAACTGATTTAAACATATAATTTTATTATGAACGTATTGAAGTCGTAAAAAATTTTCAAATACATATTTCCCATACATATTGTTTTCAATTATATATCCGTAATAGAAATTTTAAACCGTTAAATATTTATGTTATAAACAGAAAGCCTACCTCAAACATTAACGAATTCTTAATGTATCATGAATCTATTTTAAATAACTGTACAGATGATACCCTTATCTTTGGTGATTTCAACATTGACATTCTTCAAAAAAATAATACATCTCTTAAATACATCAACACGCTAGACTCATACAACTGTTTCATATGTAACACATCCTATCCTACACGAGTAACAGATACCTCTACTTCTCTAATAGACCATATCATCTCAAACAGACAAAATATTTCCTCAACTACTGCAAATATAGATGCCTACCTAAGTGATCATAACATTTTGATATTAGATTACCAAAACAGCTTGAAACATCACACTAATAATAGAATACATTCTTTTTCAAACAACACCAAAACCGATAAAAACATGTTAAAAACATATGTAGAATCCCACAACTTTCCACACGAAACCACCAGTAATGCCAATGAAATCTGTAATAATTTTAATGAATACATCAAAACAGCAATTAAATCATCCCAACATAAATCTGAGTTACGCATAGGAGACCAACGGAGGGGTAATACTCCATGGTTTGATGCAAAATTAAATGCACTTATCAAACAGCGCAACAATGCGTTTAAAATCTGGAAAAAAAATCAGTAAAGTGATATATTCACAGCACTGAGAAATAAAACAAGAAATCAAGTTACCAACTATAGAAGATATGCTAAAACCAAATACTACACGACTATATTTAAAGAAAACCTGCGTAATCCGCGACAGACATGGAAAATAATAAATGCAATTCTAACAAATAGCTCGACACCCCAGAAAGATGAAATTGAATGTCTTCTCATTAAGAATGAAGAAATAACATGCCCAACACAGATAGCTTCAACTTTTAACAACTTCTTTATATCAGTTGGGGAAAACTTAGCAGCTACAATTGCATCATATCCAGATGATTCTATCACTATAAACACGGATCAAAAAGCAATCCAGTCCTTATACATGGCCAAAACAAATAAAACAGAAGTTCTCAGTATCATCTCTCAACTAAAGTCTAATGCATCTCCAGGTTTAGATGGAATTACACCAGTGTACCTGAACTTTTGCAAAGATATATTAGCTGACCACCTTGTTTTTCTTATTAATCAATCCCTGAATAGTGGAATCTTCCCAGATCAACTAAAGATAGCAAAAATAATTCCGATTTACAAAGATGATTGCAAAAAAAATCCTTCTAATTACCGTCCTATATCCATCCTCTTTGTCGTCTCTAAAGTTTTTGAAAAGGTTATTAAGCTTAGGCTCACTAAATATCTCCTATCAAACAATTTACTCGCATCCCAACAGTATGGATTCAGAAACCAATCTAACACAAAATGTGCTGCCTTCGATTTTGTATACGCCCTCCAAAAGCATATAGACCAGGGTAAGCATGCTGCAGGCTTATTTATAGATTTTAAAAAGGCTTTCGATACGGTTGACCATGGGATACTACTAAAGAAGCTAGAACACCTAGGCATAGTAGGCACTCCCCTGAAGTTACTGTGTAGCTACCTCTCTAACCGACACTGTCAGACCTTTGTTGGAAAGGGGACAAACAGCATGGGAACGATAAAATGTGGCGTGCCTCAGGGCTCCGTACTTGGACCATTACTATTTTTAATATATATATAAATGATATTGCTAAATGGGGACTTAAGGGTACAATACAACTCTATGCAGATGATACAGTGATTCTTTATCACAATAATGATTTAAACGAACTTGAAAAGGAAATGGAAAGTGATGTAGCTTGCCTGGCAAACTGGCTGCGATTAAACAAACTTAGCCTAAAGATAAAAAAAACACATTACATACTGTTTGCAAATAAAAAAATGTATGTCTTAATATAAGTCTTGATAATAACCGCCTTGAAAGGGCTGATGTTACAAAATATCTTGGCCTTTTCATTGATTCACAACTCACATGGAATCACCAATTTAAACATGTTCTATCCAAAATTACTCATATAACTGGTGTTTTATATAGACTTCGCGGGTTACTTCCTCCCTCTCTATTAAAATCGATTTACCATGCTATGATTCACTCACATCTAATATATCTCGCCGGAATCTGGGGATTTGCTACAAAAAAAATGATTTCAGAAGTCCAAGTCGTCCAAAATAGAGCCCTGCGAAATATTTTCAGTTTACCTTGGGACACACATGTCAAAGACATCTACAGAAACACCCAAATACTTCATTTTAATACCATTCCCACTTTTGAAATAACGAAAACTATATTAAAAGTAATTCAACACTCGGCACATTCCAACACTACACTCTATTACAATTACGACGTACACCAACACAACACAAGAAATCACAACAAACTACATATACCAAAAATCAAATCAACAAAATATGGACTAAGATCCCTGGAATACATAGCTCACACAAAATATAATCAACTACCCAACGAGATCAAATGTGCAAGTCAATGTAAAAAGACCCAAACTAACATGCTCAAACTTCATCTTATTAATGACTATCTGAAATAATAATGTTGTGTATGTCCCATCATATGTCCATTTAATACATACAGCTATATGTTTCATGTAATGCGTATCATTCCCGCAATGAGTTTATTAACTCCTGGGAGTACAATGCTTTATATAATATACTATATTCTGTATTGTATACTTTTAATAAAAAAAATTAAAAAAAAAAAAAAAATTGACGTAAATAAAGTAAAAGTTTTGTTTACACAGGAAGAGAAGAAACCCGTTATTCTGGAAGGAAGGAAAATAGAAGACATATTTTTTCTTTAACTGTATTAAATAGAATTTCGCAGCACGACTCTTTTTATGATTGTAATTATCTAACTTAGAGATAGTTGAGCGTATACTTCGAGATGACAAGTTCTGGGAAGAAAAAATGCTTATTAAATTAACTAATTTTTAAATGGATTGCATTCTTGTCGAGCTTATCGATCCTGGAGTCACAAGGTCTATGAATGTTCGTGATCCTCCACATATCTTAGATATTGTATGTAAAGAACGTCAATTTGGAAATCGTCGTTTAGATTTCGACGAAATGCTATTTATTGAATAATTATTTTAGTTTTTTATATAAAATTATTTTTACTATTTCTAACTTATATTATAATAAATGATGGCCTTTATACAAAAAAAGTTGCATCTTATGCTTTTTACATTACATAATTATTTGTTTTATGTAACTTTTTGTAAACGATAATAATAAATATTGAAAATGACTGATATTTTATTTATCTTGTCAATATATTCAGATATAATTATGATCAGATATTATGAAAATGATTCGTGATTGAATACCGTATTGCTTTGACATCTGTCAATGAAGAACACGTCGGTTACGAGTCATAAGTTACTGCCTACCGTCTAGCAGTATGGTTACAGAAATCTGATAAGAATCATAAAATCATGAGCTCCTTCTGCAATAGGTAACGTTTCTATCGAAATTTGCCTAAAACATGCACATTCAACTTAATATTACTATTCACATAGTTTGAAAGACGCCCATTATTAAGCATTTCATGTTCAAACCTTACTCATGGGTACCATCTAGTGGATTTCATCGCTGCTCTGACTTCGAACAGTTCGTGGTGTCGGGTGTTCCCCATTGCAACGTACTTCATTCCTCTGAACCCCGAAATATTATAATATTTAATTCGAGCGGAGCGCGTGTGAAACTAATTTGCTCCGCCCACTTAAATCGCGTTCACGCCCATAACTGATATTTTTTTAGGATCTTATTTCGTCTTAATATACATTTATTTATTTATTAACGCCGTTCTTGGGGGCTTTTACACATGGACAGTAAAAATTATACGTAACTAAACTGACTCTGTAACAATCTTTTGTGTTTGTTAAGTGATAAATTGAAGATTTCCTCTGATTCGGTATAATTATTTCATTCCAAAAGTATTCTGGTCAATGAGGAATACATATGGTAATTAGTCCTTGATTTTCTGCACTGAAATAAATCCCGACTACGAAATATTACGTAGTGGAATCCGAAAGGTTATCAATGTAAGCAATTCTGGAATAATTCAATCAATTTTGGAATATCGAATGCATCACTTAAAATAGAAATACCAAGTCAGTGAAAATCCTTCTGTCCGACAATTTTAGCATATTCATTTCATTTAAAAAAGTATCAACAAAATAGCTAGAATACCCATTTTTCAAGTTAGGACGAGTTGTTTCAAAAAATTTGACCAAATCATCAAATTTCAAAATGAATTTTTATGTTCTGGGAAAGTTATATTCCAGTTCTGTTATTTATATCATTATAGGCAAGTTGCTTCATAAAACTTAAATGATAATAGAACTTGAATAGAACATTCACAGGACTTTAGAACTAACTTTGAAATTTGATGAATTGTTCAAATTCTTTGAAACAAGAAAAAAGAAATCCTTAGAAAACGAGAGTTTTTTTTGTATTCTTCTGATATTGTAATGTGGGTTCCAGACTGGAGAATTGCACTCAAGTTAACAATAGTTTAATATAATAAGAAATAATGTGATAATTTTTTTACAGAAATAAATTGGTTGGAAAATTTAATCGATGACTCAAAAAATTGGAAAACATTGCGAGAAAGTAATAAGACGATTAGTAATGGAGAAGATTAGTATTCACATTTATAAAACAGCAATTTTGTAGATCGTGTTTAGAATTTTTCATACATGGTAACAGTTGTTTGGTTATAGTGAGTTGATAAATTATTTGAAGTCGAATGCGCAAATTTAATAAAATCTACTATTGCACAATTTAATAAATACAAAATGAGTGACGTTGGTTATTTTATGCGTATCTAGGCCTAACAACGTTTAAAATTTCAAGTCAGCGATTTCTTCAATAAATTATTTTGCATAAATTTCATTTTACAAAAGCTTTTGGGTTTTGCATAATATAAAAAAAGTGTTTACATTGCCTAAACAAAATAGGTTGAATCGAACGTCACTATTATTATTCGCAATAAATCTATTAAAAATATATATTGTGAATTCCATCATCATTATTACAAAAATATAATCATTATCAGTGAATTTTAGATATGTACCGTAATGTCGTTATCTCACTTTTTTTATGATTTTAGAATTTATTTTGCTTTGTCCTAGCTATGCTAATAAAGTCATGAAAATTAAGCGTCTAAGGTTTAGTTCTCATTACCACTACTACAATATTATTTAAACCTTTAAATAATATAATGTAAGTGTCTACTTCTTCCTAGATACATATAATTTAAAATTGAATCAGATTTAGAAGTTCAGTTTCCGTTTATCAAATAAAATCCAATGAAATTAGGATACAAATGTGTGTTCTGTAATAAGATGAAAATTATAATTTGTGAGCAGGTTCCCCGCCTCGGGCCCGGGTTTCTTTACGTTTTTTTACATGCTTTGTATAGACCCGGTTTATTTGTTCGATATTGTTTTTGTGTGTGCGTGTGTTCTAGTAATCAAATCAGGTTTGTTTGATATTTCTGAACGCGTAGCATGAAATAATCGCTTTAATACATAATACCAAACAATACTATCATAAAGAAATCTTAGCTTGTAATTCTGTTGATGTAAGAATATCGTAAATAAATATTGACGAAGGTATTATTTAAGGAAATTAATTTTAGAAAAAGTATTTCACATGTAAACAAAATATAATAAGCAGGAATTGTTGATTGAGGTAAGAGGTAGAAATAAGCCGACACAGCTCAGTGGTTCAGAGCACCTGACCGGACATCAGAAAGCACGGATACAATTCCCGTTGGCGGCATTTATTTTTACTCGGGAGATATTTTCAATTTGTATTGATATTTCAGTCAACGAATTATTGCTTATAATTATTTGTTAAATAACGTTTCGCTAGAAGGAAAAATAAAATTACAATGAATAATGGAAACAGTTTAACCAATCTTTGTTAAAATTTGTAAAAAATATGTTTATGTCCTTTCTATGGAGATTTTTAGATTGAAGTTTTCATACAATTGTTCGAAATAGTTTTATGATTTGACGTATTTTCCTTTAACATAAATATACTTTACCTATAATAAAATTGAAGTTTTCATACAATTGTTCGAAATAGTTTTATGATTTGACGTATTTTCCTTTAACATAAATATACTTTACCTATAATAAAATTGAAGTTTTCATACAATTGTTCGAAATAGTTTTATGATTTGACGTATTTTCCTTTAACATAAATATACTTTACCTATAATAAAATTGAAGTTTTCATACAATTGTTCGAAATAGTTTTATGATTTGACGTATTTTCCTTTAACATAAATATACTTTACCTATAATAAAATTGAAGTTTTCATACAATTGTTCGAAATAGTTTTATGATTTGACGTATTTTCCTTTAACATAAATATACTTTACCTATAATAAAATTGAAGTTTTCATACAATTGTTCGAAATAGTTTTATGATTTGACGTATTTTCCTTTAACATAAATATACTTTACCTATAATAAAATTGAAGTTTTCATACAATTGTTCGAAATAGTTTTATGATTTGACGTATTTTCCTTTAACATAAATATACTTTACCTATAATAAAATTGAAGTTTTCATACAATTGTTCGAAATAGTTTTATGATTTGACGTATTTTCCTTTAACATAAATATACTTTACCTATAATAAAATTGAAGTTTTCATACAATTGTTCGAAATAGTTTTATGATTTGACGTATTTTCCTTTAACATAAATATACTTTACCTATAATAAAATTGAAGTTTTCATACAATTGTTCGAAATAGTTTTATGATTTGACGTATTTTCCTTTAACATAAATATACTTTACCTATAATAAAATTGAAGTTTTCATACAATTGTTCGAAATAGTTTTATGATTTGACGTATTTTCCTTTAACATAAATATACTTTACCTATAATAAAATTGAAGTTTTCATACAATTGTTCGAAATAGTTTTATGATTTGACGTATTTTCCTTTAACATAAATATACTTTACCTATAATAAAATTGAAGTTTTCATACAATTGTTCGAAATAGTTTTATGATTTGACGTATTTTCCTTTAACATAAATATACTTTACCTATAATAAAATTGAAGTTTTCATACAATTGTTCGAAATAGTTTTATGATTTGACGTATTTTCCTTTAACATAAATATACTTTACCTATAATAAAATTGAAGTTTTCATACAATTGTTCGAAATAGTTTTATGATTTGACGTATTTTCCTTTAACATAAATATACTTTACCTATAATAAAATTGAAGTTTTCATACAATTGTTCGAAATAGTTTTATGATTTGACGTATTTTCCTTTAACATACACAGATACACGGGTGATATTAAATTTATTACCTGCATTCTCATGGGATGTCAATATCATCAAAGCGCTTATTTTATAGCGTAATCAATTATTACTGAAGAGACTTTGAATTTATGGACTGTGCTACAACTTGCTAAGAAATATTTCATATCTGCATCCGCCTTTGGAGATAAATCTGGACATTTATATTTTTTTCGACTTATTCTATATAAACGATCTGCTGATTAATAAAATTATTCATCGTCGTCAAAGTCGATAAGATTTCCTAACATGTCCATATTTTCTTGGCGTCGTTATTCGTATTTAGTATATTAATGTTTTATAGACTTTCTCTGAAAAATTTCGTAGAAACAGATGTTACATAAACCAGTTATTTGCAATATTTTCTATGCCTACCTAAATGTTAAGGCACGACTTCCACTTTCACTGAAAGCGAATTGCTATTATTTGCTAAGGCCTAATTTACGCTGTTCTCCTGCAAACTGCAAACCAGATTCTTGGAGATACGTATCGAATGATAATACAACACAGTAGCTACGTATTTGATACCGTTCCAATTATTTATTCAGCACAAGGCAATGTGTATGTTCGCGTTTTCAATTACAGAAGCTAAAATAGTGTAATTTAAAAACTAAAGCCTCCAATGAAACAATAAATAAATAAATTACTTGGGGTGGCTGTGCTCAAACTATTATTGATTTTTTGCAAAGAGCGCTAAATATGGTAATACGTGTAATCAACAAGCGACCGACAAGATATTCCTCAATTCGACTTTTTTTATGTCTTAAATATACGTCAACTCCATTTAAAATGTACGCTTCAATTAACACATTTCTTGTACAAATACAATAAAAACACGATTACAACACAATCATACCACCAGAAATTTAACCAAAAGACACTGCAATGTATCTAAACCAAAGATATTAGAAGAACGAGATGTGCTATGCGCAGTTCGTACTGAGTGGAATTGTTTTGCCGAGTGTCGCCGGTTTTGTTCACCAATACTACTACACGCTTGCGCTAAGGTATCCGCACTAATACATAGAACAGATTTCTGTGCGTACACGTCCCGATACCGTTCAAAGTACCCTAATTAGGTAGTACTCCGGCTACGGTCCGGCGGCCAACATAGCATATCTCGTTCTTCTAATATATTTGATCTAAACCTTATACTACATCGGCAAAATGACAATTCACCTACCTAGCTCCCAAAACCTTCAACCTTCTCGCTGATATCCTACAAACCGAAACTCAACTCCATACCATCAAACACAAATAAATCCATGGATCTTTACTTCTGCAATACATTTCAATTACAACACACATCTCTCACATTCCTCAATTGACTTCATTCATACAAAATATAATACTTACCAATGTTTAATTATGTATTAATTTATTCTTAGTCACGTGAAATAATAACTAAATCGGAATTGTATAATTATTGGCGGTTGAAATCTTCAATCTTTTAACTTTACCCGTCATAATACAGAGGCATCTCTACATCCCTAGCATGAAGGTTGAAACCTTCAGTCCGTTAACTTCACCCGTCATAATACAGAGGCATCCCTACATCCCTAGCATGAAGGTTGAAATCTTCAATCTGTTAACTTCACCCGCCATAATACAGAGGCATCCCTACATCCCTAGCATGAAGGTTGAAATCTTCAATCTGTTAACTTCACCCGCCATAATACAGAGGCATCCCTACATCCCTAGCATCAAGGTTGAAATCTTCAATCTGTTAACTTCACCCGCCATAATACAGAGGCATCCCTACATCCCTAGCATGAAGGTTGAATTCTTCAATCTGTTAACTTCACCCGCCATAATACAGAGGCATCCCTACATCCCTAGCATCAAGGTTGAAATCTTCAATCTGTTAACTTCACCCGCCATAATACAGAGGCATCCCTACATCCCTAGCATCAAGGTTGAAATCTTCAATCTGTTAACTTCACCCGCCATAATACAGAGGCATCCCTACATCCCTAGCATGAAGGTTGAATTCTTCAATCTGTTAACTTCACCCGCCATAATACAGAGGCATCCCTACATCCCTAGCATCAAGGTTGAAATCTTCAATCTGTTAACTTCACCCGCCATAATACAGAGGCATCCCTACATCCCTAGCATCAAGGTTGAAATCTTCAATCTGTTAACTTCACCCGCCATAATACAGAGGCATCCCTACATCCCTAGCATGAAGGTTGAAATCTTCAATCTGTTAACTTCACCCGCCATAATACAGAGGCATCCCTACATCCCTAGCATGAAGGTTGAAATCTTCAATCTGTTAACTTCACCCGCCATAATACAGAGGCATCCCTACATCCCTAGCATGAAGGTTGAAATCTTCAATCTGTTAACTTCACCCGCCATAATACAGAGGCATCCCTACATCCCTAGCATGAAGGTTGAAATCTTCAATCTGTTAACTTCACCCGCCATAATACAGAGGCATCCCTACATCCCTAGCATGAAGGTTGAAATCTTCAATCTGTTAACTTCACCCGCCATAATACAGAGGCATCCCTACATCCCTAGCATGAAGGTTGAAATCTTCAATCTGTTAACTTCACCCGCCATAATACAGAGGCATCCCTACATCCCTAGCATGAAGGTTGAAATCTTCAATCTGTTAACTTCACCCGCCATAATACAGAGGCATCCCTACATCACTAGCATGAAGGTTGAAATCTTCAATCTGTTAACTTCACCCGCCATAATACAGAGGCATCCCTACATCCCTAGCATGAAGGTTGAAATCTTCAATCTGTTAACTTCACCCGCCATAATACAGAGGCATCCCTACATCCCTAGCATCAAGGTTGAAATCTTCAATCTGTTAACTTCACCCGCCATAATACAGAGGCATCCCTACATCCCTAGCATGAAGGTTGAATTCTTCAATCTGTTAACTTCACCCGCCATAATACAGAGGCATCCCTACATCCCTAGCATCAAGGTTGAAATCTTCAATCTGTTAACTTCACCCGCCATAATACAGAGGCATCCCTACATCCCTAGCATCAAGGTTGAAATCTTCAATCTGTTAACTTCACCCGCCATAATACAGAGGCATCCCTACATCCCTAGCATGAAGGTTGAAATCTTCAATCTGTTAACTTCACCCGCCATAATACAGAGGCATCCCTACATCCCTAGCATGAAGGTTGAAATCTTCAATCTGTTAACTTCACCCGCCATAATACAGAGGCATCCCTACATCCCTAGCATGAAGGTTGAAATCTTCAATCTGTTAACTTCACCCGCCATAATACAGAGGCATCCCTACATCCCTAGCATGAAGGTTGAAATCTTCAATCTGTTAACTTCACCCGCCATAATACAGAGGCATCCCTACATCCCTAGCATGAAGGTTGAAATCTTCAATCTGTTAACTTCACCCGCCCTAATACAAAGTCATTCCTACATCCCTAGCATGAAGGTTGAAATCTTCAATCTGTTAACTTCACCCGCCATAATACAGAGGCATCCCTACATCCCTAGTATGAAGGTTGAAATCTTCAATCTGTTAACTTCACCCGCCATAGTACAAAGTCATCCCTACATCCCTAGCATGAAGGTTGAAATCTTCAATCTGTTAACTTCACCCGCCATAGTACAAAGTCATCCCTACATCTCTAGCATGAAGGTTGAAATCTTCAAACTGTTAACTTCACCCACCATAATACAGAGCATCTCTACATCCCTAGCATGAAGGTTGAAATCTTCAAACTGTTAACTTCACCCGCCATAATACAGAGGCATCCCTGCATCCCTAGCATGAAGGTTGAAATCTTCAAACTGTTAACTTCACCCGCCATAATACAGAGGCATCCCTACATCCCTAGCATGAAGGTTGAAATCTTCAAACTGTTAACTTCACCCGCCATAATACAGAGGCATCCCTGCATCCCTAGCATGAAGGTTGAAACCTTCAGTCCGTTAACTTCACCCGCCATAATGCAGATGCATCCCTACATCCCTAGCATGACGGTTGAAATCTTCAGTCTGTTAACTTCACCCACCATAATACAGAGCATCTCTACATCCCTAGCATGAAGGTTGAAATCTTCAGTCCGTTAACTTCACCCGCCATAATGCAGATGCATCCCTACATCCCTAGCATGACGGTTGAAATCTTCAGTCCGTTAACTTCACCCACCATAATACAGAGCATCTCTACATCCCTAGCATGAAGGTTGAAATCTTCAAACTGTTAACTTCACCCGCCATAATACAGAGGCATCCCTGCATCCCTAGCATGAAGGTTGAAACCTTCAGTCCGTTAACTTCACCCGCCATAATGCAGATGCATCCCTACATCCCTAGCATAAAGGATGAAATAACATTGAAATTTATCATCAATAATACTTCATTTTGCGTTCTAGTTTTTGTTTAAATTTATATTTTATACTTATCACTTTTTACTACGTTATTCGTTTATAAACAATGTTCTTCAAATTGTCAATTTTGTCTCCATCTTTATTTAGCATGTCTACTGAATTTTAAAAAGTCAATTTAAAAAATCCACTAGTGAGAAATTCTAAATTATTCTCCCATTGATGCAAATCTTCTTGTCAACTAAAGTTGCCACATCTGGGATATGGTTTTTTCTATGATTGGATTCCCACTGCGGATCGTGTAAACACTTAAAAATCGAACAGTTTAATTCAATGAATAACGTGGAAGGCTTCGATACGCCTACCCTGTTATGACGCCGTCAACAAAAAACGATCAGTTCGTTCGAACCCCAGATTTAAAGTTAATCACCCGCCAGAGACGGCCGCGGCGGGCCTGGGAGGCTATTCAGGCTGAGTGCGAGGCTGCTAGGGTCCAATTAGACCGTCTTACGGCCCTCCTCGCGTAACGTGGTTTGTTCGGGACCCGCCCATCGGAATATTTTCAAATTTATTTTTAATTTGTGGTTTAACGCCGCTTCCTGTGTTTTGTTTTACGGCTTTATTTCATCGCCTCTTGTAAGGGAGTGTTTATCACAAAGACCGCTGCTTTAATTGTTTTTAATTTTAAAGACCACTAAAAATAACGGTCTCGATGCTGTGTTGATTATATTTCGATTTTTTTATTATTTATGTAAAAAAAAAACTATTGTATGGCGTTCCTAGAGTGCTACACATTACCTATTTATTTATTGCGCTATTTAATGTAATTATTGAGTGACTTGACTATGGCACATGGTTCTATAAATTCATTATTTATTCAACGTATTACATAATTATTTTCCATATCGGTCCTGCAAATGTGATTATTATACACTAATTTCATTATAATATTTAATTAATCGCAAGTTCATTCCCAAATCTGGATTGTCCCGTTCGTAGTTGGTCAGCCTAACGAATAATTGTAACATAAACTATAATAAATTGTTGACAATTCACTGATTACAATATTTTAATACTTACGAATAGTAACTTATTTTACAAATATTTATGTTCTTTAATACATTATGGAATCCACTATCCATTATGCTTCCAAAATTGACCAAATTATGCGACTTTAATTCATTTTTTATTTACGTTTCTGTGATTATTTCACACCTCGTCTCGCGGCATTCGTGTATACATTATCTTCATTAGATAAAGAAATGTCTGGATTTAGTGAAGGCGTCTTCAAAGGTTTTTTATTGACTAATTATATGACATTCAAGGTAAATCTTTATTATATTGAAAGTAGTTACAGATTAAAATATATGATATGTGCAGACGGCGAAAAAAGAAAATAAGGAACACTTTTTTTCACTTTTTAATATTGTAAAGCAATACCTTGCGAAAAGCGTGTTTTAATACAATTAATTAATTAACCCATCTATGAACACGTAGAATACAACGAGCGTTGCGTTTAACCTTAACTAAAGTATCACCCTTCACTACTCTACGCCGAATCTGAAGGTGTCTAGTGTCTACTAGATATGTAGTAGGCATATGATCTTCAAAATGTTTTACGAACTTTTTTGTATTACATATATTCTCTTTATTTATCAAGAAACTCCTTAGAATTCTGTGAAAACATATATTTGGTACAGTAATCACTGTTCATATTTCTTGTTAAAATAATTGATATCTTCCAGTGATTTTTCATGATTTCATAAAAAAATGAAATGTAGCTCATATTTGTTACCCCGTGAACTATGGCGAAATATAAATAGACTTATATATATCATAACGTCATGGAGTTGATCTTTACAAAAAAATATCATATAGTCATACAAGTTGGCTACATAAAACCAGGATGATCAGTATGTATCCGATAATTCCATGGTTTTTTTTCGGATTTCGGTAATATATAAATTTTATTTACATTCATATAAATATTAAATCAAGTCTGGTATATTAACAGCACGATATTCGTCTTTTGGGGTTTATAAATAACAAGAACTGGGTTTTCTTCGGAGATTTGTCATCTTTCATGTTACAGTTTTTTTTTCCAAATTTAGACATACAAATTTATTCACGGAAGGAGTTACACAATTTGTTATATGTCAAGGAACAATTGATTCCATCCTATATCTTTATTGTAAACTTGATGATAAATGACCCAAGGTCTGTTTTAAAATACCAGGCAAAAGGGTAAACATTAAATATCTGCCATGGAATCCTACTTACGCATTATAAATAATTTAACAATGTCGTATTACGTTTCTTTGGCCTTTCATCATACAGGATTGTCTGAAAACTCGTAGTACAAGTGGGAAACTGGTGAATTTACACCACATAAAGAACTCCCTAGCGATGGTTTTTTTACAAGTTTGACCTTAAAAATTCCAACTTCATTAATAATCACAGATGATAATAATAATAATAATCTATGCCTAAACATTTTTTCCAGTTAATTTGTTTTTATTTTTGTTAGCCGCCTCTGCAATGGTTACACACTAGGTTGGTAATAACTTCTCTGTAGCAGGAGTATTCAGTCAGATATTATTATACTCCAGTTACCTAACTGTAAACTGTAAACGCATCTACAGATACGAGTAGAATAGACACACGTTATTTCTCGAGGCTTTTTCCAACCAGCTCCGAGTATTTTATAATTCAATTTGCTTTTGATTGCCCTTTGGATAATCTTTCATTTATTTCTGAAATTCTTTCTAGACAAAGAAAGCCGTTTAAAACACACCTTCATACCTACTTGTACTCAGTGGCGTGCCATCCATAAAGGCTGAAAAGCTGTGCCTACTTGTACTCAGTGGTGTGCCAACCATAAAGGGTGCAAAGCTGTGCCTATTCAACAAAAACGAACCATTAGACAATAAAAGTATTTTTGTTAAATTTGTGAATAGTTGTTTAATTGTTAATAAAAATGTCACAATCTTCCACATTAATGAAATAAGTGTTAAAGGTATATGACAAATTTACTCCAGTATTTATTAGCTTTAAACTACACAATACACAGCCCCAGTAGTAGGGAGAGGTCGTACGTAAATCATTGATACGGAGAAAAATGAGTGTTGCTGATTTATTACGAATCTCTATTGGTAAACCGGTTAGAAACAGGATTGCAGGCCCTTAAAGAATGAATTAATAGGTTTCCTGATATATTATAGTCTATATATATAGGTATATCTAGTAAAATACAAATATATTATCGCTATGTCCGAAAATGTGTTCATAAAAATCCTAGTATTTTCGCATTTCGATATTATATATTATCAAGGCAAATACGGGTGCATGAAAACGTGTACCGATATATTATGGATTTACTAAAAGTTTATCAGGAAACAGCCTGCAATCCCGTTTTTAACCTGATTACCAATAACTTGAAGAGATGATTAATAAATTAGCAATTTCTCATTTTTCTCCATGGACGATCGTCCTCTTCATTCTCAAACGTCTTCCATGATAGCGAAAAAGACAGTAGATACTGAAAACGATGACGGCACGTACGCCTCATTCGAGACTACTATAGCTGTGGTCATATATCAATGTACGCCACTGCTTGTATTTCCACGGTACAATTGAGTGAGGTATGCTCGCTGCCTGACGATATCAGTCATCATCTCTAGTCGTGCTAGAACCAAATGTACAGCTTTTATAATAGCTTTCCTTGTATGGGGTGACCGCTAACTTGTCTACAAGTCTACACTCTACACTGTAATATGACCATGAACTCAGACTCGTTATAGATCGTTCAAACTAATTCAACTCCAAAAGAACAAATAAACGCATTGTTTGATCAAAATCTGTGCTCGAACGTTGGACTAATAATAACCGATACAAACATTATGTAACTCGCTTTGCAGTGGTAGGTATCTTGTTCGAGGTAGTATTCAATGACGCTAACCAATGCTTTATAGCGGCGAGTGTATTAATTATAAGTACCCTATATGATATGGATTTCCTTGATCTAATGGGGTTGTGGGTGTCGGCTATGGAAACTCATTCAGTATATAAATCAAAGAACCGTTATTTCTTCTCGTTAACCATATGAATCCTTCTCGGTTGTTGCTCCAATTTATTACTGAATACACTATCGTATATTAAGGATCTTTAAGTTATCGATAAATTTCCTGATGAGTACTATTACATATCGTTACGTGATTGTCTCACCCTTATGAATGTCTATTTTATCTATTAATTATTACTAAATGAGATTCACATAAGGATAGAATCAATTCAAGAGACAAACTTGGGCACTATCCTAAAGAACCGGACTGTCCAAATGTCCACACAGCGGTATACCGACTACAACTGTGAGAAACGCCTAGAATATTTCAAAATAGAAACATTAATTGAACGTCCTGACTAAAATGACTTTTTTAAAATTATAATTAATAATATTATAATATGTACAATCTTCCTTCCCTCTTGGCCACAATCAAAATCAGTGTCAATCGCCGTATACTAAAAAACCCTGAAACACTCCATATTCCTTTCCAAAGCACCCTAACTCTTCTAACATCCACTGTGCTGGCAAGATATGTGCGGACATATTTAGCAAACTCTAACTTAGTAGTCTTTTGGTTTTTGTTGTTTTTATTGTTCTACATACTTATGGTTTTATTTTTACATTCTGTTATACACCGTTATTGGACAGTTGGTTTTTATTCTTTGCATTTTTTTAAAATTTTAACCCCTGTCTTTTGTGTACAATATAAATAAAAATAATGATATAAATAATAATAAACAGCCGTGTATAGTATAGACCACCGTTTCCCAAAAGGTGTTCCGCGGAACCCTGGGGTTCCGTAGAAGCATCACAAGGGTTCCGCGTTCCATCCAGATTTAACGTATGTATTTAACAACAAAAATAATGCGCACGGGAGCTAGATCCAGCGCGCTTGACCGCCGTCGCCTCCTGCCGCCACCCACGACCCGTATCGCCCGCCGCCAGCTCAGTCGACTCGTGAGTGGTTCATTTATGGTCGACTCTATGACTGTGACATGAGAGAACGTGTGTGTTCTCGTTCTTTTTTAATTCGCGTGAACTTACAAAGGTGACATTCCAGTGATATTGTTATTCCTGTTCTTATAATCTTGTACTTACGATATCCGTTTTAGGTAAGTATTTTTTTTATTTGTTACCAATTGCAGATAGTGCCAAAACAAATAAAAACGATTTATTCATATTCATGTTTTTTTTTTTTATTTCAGCCTTTATTAAAAAATGGATAACTGGCTTAAGACAGGGCGCTTACAAAGTGGCATTAGTGCTTCATCAAGTTCATCGTCAGCAAATAATGAAAGTATTTCAGAAGAAGCTTTTGATTTATCCGTAAGTAAATTATACTTACCTAGCAATAGTAATCATTTATGCCCAGTTCATGAACATATTTTGATTGGTGACAACCGTGACAACCCTGACAAATTACTTTAATGTAGTATAACTGACGCATGGGTTTTCGACTCTAGCCTTTTAAACAGCAAATGCCATCTAATTTTGATATAAATGAATCACGCCCGAAAAAGGGGTCAAATTCCAGACTATGCCAAAGGAAGATTTGGGGTGGGACTGTTCTTTTTAGCCAACACCAAACTGCATATTGCCGTCACATTACTATTGTTTTTTTTATTTCATTCCAGGATATCGTAAATACTGAAGGATATTGTCCTGAGCAGGATAGACAAAATACACAAACGACTAAAAGGGCTGGGCAATCTCAGGACAACACTACTTCAAAAAAGAGAAAATATGACGAATCTTACTTGTCCTTTGGATTTATTTCTGTAGGAATGCTTGAGAATCCGGATGGTCAATGCGTTATCTGCAACAAAATCATATGTAATAGCTCTCTGGCACCTGCAAAGCTAAAACGACATCTTAATACCAACCACCCGCAATTAAAAGACAAAAGCTTAGATTTTTTTTAAAGATACAAAGATGCACATAAAACCAGTGTGGCTGCTTTACATAAATATGCTAAAACTGATAACGAGAATGCCACCGAAGCATTATTCCTGTTAAGTTACAGGATTGCTCGTGCTGGCAAACCACACACGATTGCAGAGACTTTAATAAAACCCTGTATGACAGAAATTGTCAAGTGTGTACTTGGCGAAGAAGCAGCGAAGAAAGTTGCAGCAGTTCAGAGTTCCAATAATGTCATATCTGATCGAATCCATAAAATATCTGACCACATTGAAGATGAATTGATTTGTAGATTGAAAAGTAGTGAAATGTTTGCAATGCAACTCGACGAAAGTACAGATGTCGCTGGACTATCAATACTGCTTGTTTTCGTAAGAACGCCCTTCGGGAGATCTATTGAAGAGGATTTGTTTATTTATGCTCCTTTGAAGACCAACACCACTGGAGAAGAAATTTTCAAAGTCATTGATAATAACATGAATGTACATAACATTCATTGGAACAAATGTGTCGATGTATGTAGCGATGGAGCTGCCGCTTTGACTGGCAAAATAAAAGGTACTGTAACAAGAATTAAGAATGTTTCACCTAAATAAAGCAGCAGTCACTGCATTTTACATCGACATGCCCTTTTCGTAAAAAAAATACCACACGAGGTAAACAAAGTTCTCGATCAAGCCGTACAAATTGTGAATTACTTTAAATCACGTCCACTCCAATTGAGACTTTTTAAAAAAGTGTGTGAAGATATAGGAAGTCAGCATCAATCAATTCTTCTTCACACGGAAGTAAGATGGCTTTCCAAAGGAAAAGTATTCTCAAGATTGTTTGAATTGCGCAACGAACTAGTGGTATTTTTTTTCCAAAGAATCGCTTTCTTCATCTTTGAGTGGTCTTGTTCAACTATTGCACGACGAGCAATGGCTAATGAAACTGACGTATTTGGCAGACATATTTGATAAACTGAATGTAATTTGCAAGTTAGTAAGTTTGTAAGTTATTGCAAGGAAGAAACACAAATAATTTTACAGTAAACGGCAAAATCTCTTCTCTTAGAAAGAAACTTGTCTTCTGGATAGAATGTGTTGAACAGAAACAGTACCAACGTTTTACTCTTTTAAACGAGTTTCTGGAAAAAAATGAGTTGCAAGTAACCTCAGATGTTGAAAAATGCATTTACGAACATTTGATGGCCCTCAACAAATCTCTGGAAGAGTATTTTCATGAAAAAAACATGCAGGACATTGACTGGGTACAGAATCCATTCCTAGTTCACAGGAAACCGTCGACTCTTACAGCAACAGAGAACGAGGCTTTGATTGATATCATGTGTTCTTCTTCCTAACAACAAAAGTTTAATTCAGAAAAAACTTATCTGGATGAGTTTTGGATTGGACTTAAAAACGAATATCCAGAAGTCGTCAAGAAGGCTATCACAGTTTTGTTACCGTTTGTGACCACTTACCGATGTGAAACTGGTTTTTCGGCTTACGCTTACACAAAAAACAAATACAGAAACAGACTGGATGCAGCTCCAGATATTCGTATTCAGCTGTCATAAAGCCTGATTTCAATGCTATTTTAACAAAAAATGTAAAAAGATATCACTCTTTACATTAAATTTAGTTTTACACAAAACTTTTGATCTTTCTTTTCATGGTAAACATGAAAGTATTCAAACTACAAGTTTATCTTTTTCTTATAAAAATAGGGTTCCGCCTAGAAAAGTATGATCGATAAGGGTTCCGGGGCGAAAAAAAATTGGGAAACGCTGGTATAGACTATAGACTGTAGACGGATGAAATGCAAACCCTCAGTTAAATAGTAAATATAATAATAGTGAGGCAACAAAACCAGGAAGTGAATTAATAACTACAATAAGAACGGTTATATTATTACGTTCGGTGATAAGACCATAAATTTCTGCAAATACCTTTCTGATTTCTTACCCGCATTACTTCGCTTACTGAACACCGTGTTGAGATTTGAATAGAACCTAAATCTACCTATCTGTAATCAGTAATCATTATAGTCTTGATGAGTATTACGGTACTATTAAACCATTCGCATAATATGGTGCAGAATGCAGAGGTATTATTATTATTTATTGAAGCCCTATTAAATGATTTTTGTAATAACCGTAAAAACCAGTTAAGCGACATTTAATGATATTGTATTTGTTGTTTCTGACAACAGTTACCAACTATTTATTGTCAGAACAGATTTCTTACAAGAGAATTCAATTTATAATTAACATTTTTAAATGAATGTAATTGGGTTAGTTTAAGCATTTATAAGAAGTGTCACAAACCAAGCCCAGAATTTCAGATACCTACACATTACATCAACCTTTGTACATTTGTACATCTTGGAGTATGTACGCTCAAAGAGGCGGCTTTATATATATCTTGTCACGTTCGCTTGTAACATTCGAGAGATGAAAAATGGCCTATCATTATTTTGGGATAAAAGTTTTCAGGCGCGCATGAAATATTTCGGCAAATACATTTCTCAAGCGAAACTCAGGTGTTTCGTTTTGAAAGGATGACTGCTCGTATGTTATTTTATTGTGGAATATGTTTGTAGTATTGTCATGCTGAATTTATTGCGTCTCTGAGGTTTTATTTAAAGCGGGGTGCAAATTAAGAAATAAATTACTTATAACCGTAGTTTTATTCCCTCTTACTCATAATAGATAATACGGGGGGATAAAAACGGGGTAGTACAAAACGTTACTCATAATCACGTAATACGGCAGTATTAGTGGGCGATTATAGGAACGTATTACGATCGTTTTAAAACGGAGATGGCGGATTTTTTACACAATCTGGTTGATTTGACAAATACCGATCTGACCCGTAATGAAAATGAAAAAAAACAGTAACATCCATTTGCAGCACTATCGGAGAAATTTGAAAATTCAAAATGTCGATTTATCAGAGCCATTACGAAACGCATAAACGAATTGGCAACAGACCGGGTCAATGACATTACAAATGTCATCTGAAGAAGTGTGAAGTTTGCAACTAAACTCGAAATGCGGAAACGACTGTGCTTTTAAGGTTTGGGACAAAGTGGTGCCAGTCCAAAAAAATCTTGCATGTATAGTATATTATTATGACTAACGATTATAACCCGAACAGTATACGGCCCTCTTCCTCGTATTGCTAGCTAGACCAACGCTTGAGCGGCATATTAGGGAATCTTTATAAGCAAGGCTGTATACATATTATATGAAAATAAAATAATATGAATAAAAAAATTGTTTTTATTTTATTTTAAATTCAGTCTAAATCGTTACTTGTCGTTAAATCGAAGTTATGGAATATAATCAAAATAGCGCCACAAAGTAATTTTGCAACTATTGAAGAAAATGTTGAATAGGTTAACAGTATATTGTTCCATATCAACCGGTGTCCCATATATTAGAAAACCTTACTTTAGTTTCGTATATACCTACGGTGTTTATTAAATTACAAATATACTTCATAATTTCAATTTGGCGACTAGTAACGTTTTAGACTGAATTTAAAATAAAATACGAACGATCTGTGTAGTTAAATGGACTCAACTTTTGTCTGGCTATATAGGCCAAACTTGTGTATTCAATATCCAAAAATAAATACAAAATATATATACAAAAAATTAAAGTTAAAAAAAAATTACTGTCGATTATTTTTCAAACATCGAAAAAACCTGTCTTGATTTCTCCTTTTGTAACTGAAACGGTTCGCCTAGTATTTATTACTTGCGGAGTTATCTTAAGAGGTGTTTTTTTTATGTGATATGATTCAATATTACGTGTGAAATCAATAAACGTGTTCTATTTTAACTATAACAATAAGGTGCTATGCATTTAATACACAATATTAAGTCTCAACAATATGTATCATAAGAATTGTGTGAGAAAAAATGTGTGAATAAAACGCACAAAACAAGATTGTTAATCGTTAGAAATAAAGATGGGGCTGCCTAGGGTTGCCAGCTCCCGTTTTATGAATTAGAGGATTTGATACGATTAAATAAAGGACATATGATGAAAATAAAGGACATCAATATTTTTTTAATAAAATGCTGTTATGGTATCAGTAGTTGCATTTATTAATAAAAAAAAACAATGTTAATACACAATGTTAATCGAAGCCAAGTAGGTAGTACGACCTTAATTATTCATTTTGCATTTAAAGTAATAAATAAAGTTAATACTTGGTATTACTTTTGGCTGCTCTAAGAGCTTCTTCGTTTGCTATAATGAAATTATAATTTTTTTTGCATTTCATGTTGAAGTTCGACTTTATTTGTAGTTCTGCTTTTACAGTATCAATATTTAACTTATTTCGGTTTTTGGTCCACGTATTCGTACACAAGGAAACAATCCTTTCGGCTTAAGCATTAGAAACGGGGATGGAAAATACGTATTGTATTATTTTTAGCAGATCCTTGTTTTCATCCGTAGATTTGAGAATCTGAATCCAAATTTCAAGAATATTTCCACATTTCTTATCGTCTATAATTTTCGTCAGGAGAGGCTTTAATATACAGAACTCTTCATACAATGCATCAATTTACGCTGATTCATTTATTTTTGCCAAATTAAACGATAAAGTATTGTCCTCTATTGAAGATTTTAAATTAGAGGACAAGATCAATTTTTTGGTCTAAAATAGAGGACGTCCTTTAAAATAAAGGACGTCTGGCAACCCTGGCTGCCGTTATGTACTGTTTCTTTTAAGTCTATGTTCACAAATAAAGTAATTACATAACACCAATTAGCAGCTTCTCAATTACAACAAATTTTTTAAATTTATTTATACTATTTCATTTTCATATAATTTACAGCCTTTCTTATAATGATTCCCTAATACGCCGCTAAAGCGTTGGTATAGCTAGCTATACGAGGAAGAGGGCCGTATACTGCTTGGGTTATAATCATTAGTCATAATAATATTCATGCAAGATTTTTTTAGACTGGCACCACTTTGCCCAAACCTTAAAAACACAGTCATTTCCGCATTTCGTATTTTGTTGCGAACTTCACATTTCTTCAGATATATATTTGCAATCTCATTGACCCGGGTGTTTTTAATTGCTTTAAAATCTGGCCAATTCGATTATGCTTTCCGTGATGGCTTTGATAAATCGACATTTTGTTTTTTTATATTTCTCCGATAGTGCTGGAAATGGATGTTACTGCTTTTTTTCAGTTTCATTTCGAGTTTGATAAAATGTTGCATGTTTGACCTTCAAAACAAGCAGAATTTAGAAGCTTGGTGAAATTTTGCACGCTGTCTGCGTCTGATTTCGAAAAACTCTACGTAAGGCAACGCACGGGATAAGTCCCGGTAAGAGCAAGTTGGAATATTTTAAAAACTCTCATCATTAATATATCCCGATAAGTCCCCCTAAGAGATAGTTGGAATATTATAAAAACTATCATTATTTATATAAAAGCAGTTTTATTTATTTAAATGTGAAACGAAATACTAGCAAGGATTGAAACGCAAGTGCTTTTCTCATGTCGCCTAAAATGTTATATAAAATGTGAATTATTAAATAGCCTTCTGCCTTTTTACATTAGTCATGTCTTTGAAAATGCCTCTGAATGTTGTTTGTTGCGGGTATTTGCGTCGGGCAGCTTGTTTCGTTTTATTTTGTAAGGATGTTTGCCGCAGCAGAGTGAAGCGAGAAATATAAAAAGGCAAGAGAAGAAACAAAAGACGAGAAACGAGAAGAAACGTCGCATCGTGGGAGAGGCCCGCGCCATTAACTGCGGCTGTGCTGTCTCCGGGTCACTCTATTATTCTCGGGAAGATCATTTCTAGACTAAGTACACGTCTATATTATTCAATTACATCACGAACATCTAGTAATAACATGTTTTCGTGCCATTGAACAATTTACAACTTTTGTATATAAATTAGTTTACCCAATCCACAATGACTACTGGTTTAGGTACTATGATAAACTGATTCGATTAATAAATAATCTAGTATTGCTTTTTAGTATTTTAAATAAATAATATCGTTCGACTGAGTAATGGTGCGTGACTTCAAGGCTGTAGTACTGTAAAGCTGGGTCCAGACATGTTCTTTTGTCCGTACCGTACCTCCGTTTCGTACCAGCGTCGCGATCCAAAAACTCTGGACGCATCATCTTTTGTCCGTACCGTACCTCCGTTTCGTATCCGCGTCGCGATCAAGAGCCCGTATCTCCGTAACGTCGCTGCGATCATCGCGTGTTCATTTCCTCCCACCATGTCGTCGACTGCGGAAGTGTTTGAGAATTTGACGATTGCTTGCGCGTCCTTCATTGTTATTCACAATAATATAACGAAAAAAAAACAAAAAAGGCGACGTTGGTGGGAGTTAGAATTGTTCAAAAACAGAGAAAGATGTAAGACGCCGCGAACACGTCCAGACTGGCGCAGACCCGTACCGTATCGCCTTTGAACGGGCCGAAAAACCGACTCGCGATGGATCGGAGCGTACCTCTATCCGTATCGAGATGCCGTACCACCGTACCGTACCGAACGGGCGTCCAAACTAGCGTTCTTGATCGCGACGCTGGTACGAAACGGAGGTACGGTACGGACAAAAGAACATGTCTGGACCGAGCTCAACGCTGCCACAGTAGGTACAAGGTATCTACAATTTACAGTTAATCCGCTAATAGAATAGATACAACAAAATATATTTATTTATGTAGGTTATATTAATATTTTAAAATTAAAGTTTTTTTTTTGTTTCTTTATTGTAACCGCACAAGAGTCCCAACTGTTCCAAACCGCCTGTAACCAGTGAGACTATGGCATCCCTAATTGGGGTATGTTGTGAGGCTGAATATAGTGGATAGGGGAGATTCAGATCTGGTCACCAAACACGGCCAAAGCCATTTCAAGCAACGTTTTAATTCTGAGCGGTGGTCTTACACCAGGACGATACTGAGAGTATCTTCCACTCTGGAACGTGTCCCAAATATATTATATATTATTTTTTAAGAGTAAATTGTGGAATACACAAGTTAATAAAACAAATTTACTTGCGCACGCCGGGGTTTGAACCCGCGACCTCCAGCTTGCTAGTCGGGAGCCTTACCCCTTTTTCTAAATTATGTGAGTAGGTATCTACTGCCTACCGCACAAGATTCCCAACTGCTACCAACCTCCTGGAGCCAGTGAGACTATGGCATTCTCAGACTTGACCTCTGTGCCTGGTCACCAAACACGCTGGCCTCTGTGTTTCTTCCCTCCTATAACATTCATTCCTTCCTCTCCTCAAAAAGACCCTCCGCACAGCATCCCAAAAGATCACAAAGGCCCTGAGGGAAATTATTTCAAGTTACTTTTCGTTTTTGAAGGTAGTCTTTCACCACGTCTCTACAACTCTTACCTTAATAATCTTACCTAGACTTCCGTGTTCATATTCGGAATTTATAACATATTTATAATGTTTTTTTTATATAAAGAAGAATAATAATTTATTCCCAGCCATGTTGTATAATAAATATATTTGGACAGTGCATCCAATGCTTATTGAAAGCCTCCGCACGCATTCTTCCCAGCTTCCGGCTTTTACAGGCTTAGCTAATATATGAAACTTTCATCTAAGAGTGGTATCTCTCCTCGCCTGTACCATGTAATATCATATTACCCTTCCGTGTATCTCCAATGCGGCGAGTAAACAGTAAACAGCGTGACACGGGGACGGGTTGAGGAAGTGAGCTCCTGTTACTCCTGACTCAACTGACTCCTGGCGTCTGCGTCTGTCCATAGATTCAATGCAGTGGTGTCGAATATCACAAGCAGAAAGACTCTCCAAGAGACTATACATTGTATTTCATTCTTTTTTATGGTTCTTTGTACATTTACTATATATATACATATTCCTATTATTTCATTTTCCCGATGGTCTGAACTGGCAAGTTTAAAGTCGCGGGTTCGAATTTGATTAATTTGTGTATTTTTGCAATTAACTCATTTTAAAAAAATATATAGAATATTGAAACGTTGCTTGAATACTGGTGTAAGACAACCATTCAGAATTGAAACGTTGCTTGAATACTGGTGTAAGACAACCATTCAGAATTGAAACGTTGCTTGAATACTGGTGTAAGACAACCATTCAGAATTGAAACGTTGCTTGAATACTGGTGTAAGACAACCATTCAGAATTGAAACTTTGCTTGAATACTGGTGTAAGATCACCATTCAGAATTGAAACGTTGCTTGAATACTGGTGTAAGACCACCATTCAGAATTGAAACGTTGCTTGAATACTGGTGTAAGACAACCATTCAGAATTGAAACGTCGCTTGAATACTGGTGTAAGACCACCATTCAGAATTGAACGTTGCTTGAATACTGGTGTAAGACAACCATTCAGAATTGAAACGTCGCTTGAATACTGGTGTAAGACAACCATTCAGAATTGAAACGTTGCTTGAAATCGTTTTAGCCGTGTTTGGTGACATTATATACTTGTACATGATACTTCAATGTTACATTATTACAATAAAGACCTGTTAAACTGCTAACTAGATAACAGTAGATATCGATACATTTTAAATTTTAGGATCGGATATAATATATTTTATTTTATGATCAGTACATAATATATTTTATTTTAGGATCAGTACATAATATATTTAATTTTAGGATCAGTATGTAATATATTTTATTTTAGGATCAGTACATAATATATTTTATTTTAGGATCAGTACATAATATATTTAATTTTAGGATCAGTATGTAATATATTTAATTTTAGGATTGGTATATAATATATTTAATTTTAAGATCGGTAAGTAATATATTTAATGTTAGGATCGGTATATAATACATATACTTTTACGATCGGTAAATAATATATTTCGAATCTAAAAACTTACCCAATATATTTCGATATTATTTCAATCCACAGACATAAGATATTCAAACAAAAAAGAAAACATAGAATATTTATGTAGCTTCAGAAAAAAGTTCTAAATAGTATGTACAAAAAATGGAAAGAAAATTAAAGAGAAATAGATTAATACCTTCTTACGTTTTTTTTTCTTTATTTAACCTTTGTTCAGCATGCATCTTCTTTTGACACATTTTTTTATTTATTAAATTGGATCACATCACAGAGAAAGGATATCTACGGATAACATGTTGTAAATTTGTGTTACATTGACGGTGATGAAGACGCATACCCACCTACCGATCTCAAAGAAACCTGATGTCGTTAATTCACGTAAGACCTTTTGTCTCCTAGGTCCCAGACTGGTCGATAAGTTTGATTATCTATTCTGGTAAAAAATTCAACGTTTGATCAATTTCACCCAAAGGAGAAAATTCAATATTATTTCGGCACTGAGACGTGCTTCTATAGACGTTTCTCTTCAGTTTTGTTATCACTAGATCTAGATACTGTAGATTGTCATTCGTTGTGTGTATGTTAAACTAGTAACTTCACAGTAATAGATCGATGACCCTGGCCTATGTAATGTTATTAGCTCCTACCCAGTGACGTAGCGAAAAACTTATTGCCCCCCGGGCTGTCCTGTTTGTCGGGCCCCACACGAATGTAACACAATAATTACTTTACATGCTAATGTTTATGTAATTTTTATACTGGTTTTAGATAAATCACCGATTGAGCCGCTAAATTATGAACATTTTATTCATTTGAAAACCTGAGCCCGCGGGTGTTTGACCACGTCGACCAGTTAGACGCTGTGCCACTGATCATATATGTACGTAACTGGTCATCACGCCATTTAACCGCAGAGGTAGAGATAGAGATGAAACTTCGTACAAATATGTGCAGTCACACTATCAGTTAGTTACTATAACAAACTTCAAAATAGTAATTTAGTATTAGTGGTCATGTTCTTACAACTATTCCAACAGTGCGCCTTACCTAATACAGATCAAATAATACAACACAAAATGTACAGTATATATTGGTAAAAGTAGATTATGCTAGATTACAAATACAGGTGATAGAAAAGAAGAAAGAAAAAGGACAAAACACAACACGACATGAATTACATATTTTAGTTTTTAAGTGTATTTAAAAATTATTATTTTTAAGAATAATTTTGATTTTTTTTTATATGCTGGAGATTTGTATACATATCTGGAAGAGAGTTATAGAGTGTGTAGGCAATATAGTCAAGAGATTTTATCCCACATTTTGTAGTGTGTGTTAGAGGAATGCGGATTTTATTGTTATTACGAGTATTGTGGTTTTGGATGTCTTGATTGTAAAGTAGCTTGATGTTAGTGTGGCTTGATTGTTAAGTAATTTGTAGGCAATGGTGCTCGTGATTTCATGTTTGGGAAAGACTGTGATTGGAAGAATACTGGAAACTGAATAAATATCCTCGACTCGTGTGTCTCTTGGAAGACCAAGAAAAATAATATCATATTCCTTGGACATCCCCGACTACTTAATTCGTTCACTTCTGACACTCCTTTATCCAACCTAATAGTGCCTAAAGTACCTAAGCATCCCTTTCTAATATTGTCGATTTCTCTTGCAACAGCCTTGCATTGGAGTTTTATAGCTGTACACAGTATACACGGCAGGCAAGCAGCAATATGTTTTATGGGTTTATGTGCACTTTACGCCACGATTTCCGCGGTGTTTCGCTTTACCGGAAATAAATTACAATTTTACAATATACCTCATGACGTCACAAAGCTCGATACGTGGAAATAACCCAACTTACTACCTGGATGTCGATACCTCGTGACGTCACAAAGCTCGGTAGGTGGAAATAACCCAATCTATTACCTGGCTGTCTATACCTCATGACGTCACAAAGCTCGGTTGGTGGAAATAACCCAACCTATTACCTATCTGTCTATGCCTCGTGACGTCACAAAGCTCGGTTGGTGGAAATAACCCAACCTATTACCTGGCTGTCTATACCTCATGACGTCACAAAGCTCGGTTGGTGGAAATAACCCAACCTATTACCTGGCTGTCTATACCTCATGACGTCACAAAGCTCGGAAGGTGGAAATAGCCCAACCTATTACCTGTCTGTCTATGATCAAAAAGTCTGTCTCTTGCAGAAATTTACTCATTAGAGAAACTCGTAGCAGGATTTAATCTATATTTTTACTTTTTAAATTACTACGAGTAACATTATTAAACACAGGATTTCGGCTGTCGGTGATGGTATTCTGCGTAATGTAATATTCTAACTTTTAATTTTGAAAATTGGATCTAGTTATTTGAAACTTATCATATCAGACAAGCGATAGACTAATTACAAAATTAATTTTATTAATAAATATATTTCTTTGAAATGTCTACTTCTCTTGTTCCAGTTGTTAACAGATGCTTAGTTGATTTAAAAGAGTACTTTACATACTTTCTATCCTTTTTACAAGCGGTGTTATATATTTTTAAATTTATATGAATATGACATTGGACAGATGTCTTAATTTTTCGTGTTTGCTAACATTCTATATGCAAATTTCTTTTGAAAGGCAATGATCCCGAGGCCAAAATATTTATATATATTCTAAGCGTCACAAATCCTACAATTATAATATCCCATGATTTTTCACGGGCCTGCGCTAGTTTTATATAATGTATAATAACAGTTTATTATTATTCTATCTTAGACATTATAAATAAGGCAACAAATAAACGCACGATTTGCGGTCACCGCTCCGGGGACGTTGCACCTGGGAACTAACACATATATTATGTATGATACCGGATTTTTCAGGATTTCTTCATGTTTAAAATATTCCGCCAATTTCCCCATTTCTTTTATTTGTATATTTTCTTTATCTACGTCCAACGATATCTAGATAAATTCGTAAATAGAATGACCGGCCACGATATTCCGACTGAATTCCCGTAAATAACGTTGACGACCATCATGGAGATAAGTAAATGGATCACGTGATCGGGGTAAATCGAGAAGCTGAAGTCTGATTGGATCTAGAGGCCATCGATCCACTGCAGTCTCTTCTCTTCCCATCGCCCGCCAGACTTCGATCTCATCACCTCTACAGGTAATTGGATGGACACACTCCAGTGAACAAAAATTAAATCGATTCTAAAGTTAAACAGCAAACTAAAGGATGCTTTACACGATGCTTTATTTTGTCCAGTTTACATGTGGGTCGTCTTTTCTTGTAAATTCACGATGACCAAATAACGCGTTCTATTTTATTTTGTCGTCAGTCATTGTTTTACGTAACTACATTGTGTGGAAATTAAAATACTATTTTTATCGTTTCACATTTGAATTTATAACCTGACTAGGACAAGCCTGTGTTGAGGTTAGTCATTTTATACAATAATAAAATAACACAAAATAGTTTATTGAAAGAACTATATTGTTACAATGAATGCTAATTTATTACAATGTAATGTAGTAAACATATGGGGTGACCACGTGTAGATATTTGATTGGAAAAAATGCACTAAACTAAATTAATTTAAAAAGAAACAAGAAGAAAATATATGTGTTTATTACTGATTGTGGATGTGTATTACTGATTGTGGATGTGTATTACTGTTCGGTATTCTGAATGTCGCGTTAATTCTTGATGATTTTTTTACGACAACAGCAAAGGCAAATAAATGCCTGAAGCTTTCGTGTGTTCTATGGTTATGTTCAAGGTGTTGCCATTTTTCGACGGTTTAGTACCGTCCCAAAACATTATTTCTTCTCTAATGGCAACTAACTGTATAACTGTATGTATGAAAATAATGAATAAAGAATATCAGGAGATCTACATTTATTTTTAAAGAACTACGACACATATTGGACAAAGAAAAGTTAAAAACTGTCTATTTCTTGTAACATAGTAGGCTGATGATCATTTCTAAAGTCCAATGTTGAACCACTTAATATTATTTTTGTTGTTTGTTTTTGGGGTGTTATGCCGTGTTGCGCTAACTCCTTCTTTAGCCGACGTTTCGGACAGCGTTGCAGTGTCCATCATCAGGGCAGATCCGGTAGATCCGAAGAGAAAAACTTACCCACTTAATATTAGTCAAAAATTGATCCTTAAAGTTATGTTAAAAAATAATTCTATTATCCACCCAACCTATTTTATAACTAATGTAATGTTATGTGTATAAAATAGCTATATATAACTCAAATACTTGCCGAAGTTAAATTTGCCGAAAGAAACGCGTGCAACATTTTGCAAGTAATTTTTATAAACTGAAATTTGTTTTGCCTCATTGTACTCTTAAAATAATTTATTTTTCTATGGTCGAATCCATACTCAGATATGGCATACGAACTTGGGGGCACTCAAGCAATATTTATATTAAATATATACAAAACTTACAAATTGCTATAATAAAAAAATTGTACCACCGAATTTCTACAGACAAAGAAGTAATCTAAAACTACTGTATGGTTCTGAGGGCCTACTTCCAATGAAGGGTCTTCTTTGGTACATTATTATAATGGATAATGAGGGAGATAGCAAATATAAAAAGCAACCGGTGCATAATCACACAACAAGATTCACTGAAAATAAGGGCCTCATTATTCCAAGAGTAACAAATAAGTATGGAAGCCGAACGCTTAAATATTTAATACCAGAAATTTTCAATAAATTTAATAATTCTTTTAAACCTCAGAATAATGAGAGACCCTGCCCCAAAAACACTAAGCGTTGGCTAATAAGCGACGAATCAATGTATCTCTGAACTTTATTATTGATGTATTCCTGAACATCTCAACGTACCTGCCTAAATAATTTGTATATAGGTAGGTACTTTGATATATATTATTTTGTGATATTGTTTATTGTATAATTTTGTGTCATACATGTATTAAAAATTTAAAATGTTTGTATATATTATTTGTAGAACCTACAGACAAGCCGTCATGTGTGACAGCTTTGTGGGACTGCATAAAACTTGTATCTTTAAAAATTTATAATAAATAAAAAAATTAAAAAAAACTGGTATTGGCTCTACATGGAACTTCGTGGGCGGTACATAATATAACTTTTTTTTGGTCAAAGTAACTATTTATATCAGGCACCACATCTTCCAAATCATATGATTAAGTCTACATATTTCTAAGTTAATTAAGATGTTTGTATTGACTGATTGCCTTTATATTTTTCATCCTTGTCCTTTCTTAAATAATACGACTTTATAAAAGTCCCATTTGCTAAAAACTGAATGTCACCCTAGCTGTCTTTATTATCTACTTGTTTCTTCTTGGAAATAAGTATTTATGGTTTAAATATTATTACAATATACTATCAAATTACCCACCTTGTAACTCATCATATTCATATTTTTTTCTTTATTTTATGTTTGTATGTAGTATTACTTTATGTTTGTGATTACTGTATGTTTGTGATTACTGTATGTTTGTGATTACTGTATGTTTGCTTCACTCAAATGTAAATTGTTAACCTCGATACAGGCTTAGTCTTAGTGGGATTGATTTTTATGAGAAAAACGTGATTTATGTTTAGTGAGATGCAATAAATAAATAAATGTATAGTGAGATGCAATAAATAAATAAATGTATAGTGAGATGCAATAAATAAATAAATGTATAGTGAGATGCAATAAATAAATAAATGATTGTGTAAAATGAAGGTGTTTCATAAATATGTAGTTAACATGTTACGGGGATCGATATGGCAAAAATCATCAATTAAAATCTCCATAACATTACTGAAAAACGAGCGACCATTGATATTTTTAAACACCAATGCGACCTGTTTCGATCACCGAGATTCTGTTGTAATATATTGAATTATAGAAAACCCCGATTTACTTAACCCAATCACCTTCAACATCCCAACTAGAACTACTCGATCGATTTTTTTTTTAAATTGTAACAACAATTTAGGGACTGAGTAATTTAGACACTCGTTTGTACCTCTCACAATACGGCATAATACCCCAAAAATTAACCACTTATTACTTTTGGCCGTGAAAATCTCAAATCATATCTCGCTTGGGCCTAAATTTGCATGCACTTGGCAATATTTTCGCAGAAATTGTAGATGTGTTCAACTGCACGGTATATATTTACAAGAAGGCTATGATAACATACCTCAATAATAATAATAATTAAGGTTAGCATAGTACTTATTCTTCTACATGGGTTTTATATAATTTTAGGTGACCGGATAACTCGTCAAAATGACAATTCAACAGACCGATAAAAAGTGCTATAAAGTTAAGAAATGTGATGAAACAAAAACTAGGTTAAATAGGTACATATTATGTAACTATTAAAAGTCTTATAATATTATGAAAATTTGTGAAACAAAAACTTGGTTAAATAGTTTATATATGTAACTATTTAACCTAGTTTTTGTTATATCACTTTTCATAACATTATAGCACTTTTATACATTTGTTGAATCGTCATTTTGAGAAGTTATTATGGAACCTTACTGTCTGCGCGATTTTGTGCCATGTACTCGTACCCACTGTCCTTGCTAATAATATTTACCCACCTCCGCTGAAACATCTGAATTCATAATAATATTAGAGTGTTAGCATTAAGATTGACTTAGTCCGACCTAGCTGAGAGAACAACGGCCGAGATCAAACAGAGACAATACGTTCAACAAATGGCTTAGATTTCACCATTCATTTTCAATTACGTATTTAATTGTGACAGTTTATCGCATTGTTTCGCAAGAGCAAGGCGAGCATTTATCATAATATATTTTCTCTTTAATTACAAACAATAGACTTAAAGATAACCAAGACAAACATCAAGCATCACGTCTCTTCATTGTGGAAAGTGTATATATAACCTAGCAATCATTCCATCGACGAACAGCATGAAAAAATCTAACCTTCTTGCATCATGGTTTCGTAAGAGTGCACTTCGACTAAATATAATTCAACTTTCGTATCTCACGTTACACATAGTGAGCAATGTAAGCTCTTCATTGCAGATGATTTATTTATAACGAACTTGCGCCTGCCACGGCAAATTCTCATGATCCAAAATTATCAGATGGTCCATTGAATTGGTGACGAAAGACTGTGGGAGTTTAAAACACAGGGGATACGAAATTGAATCATATGGTATAACGTTCAATCTACGTTAGGAGATTTTGTATGAAAGAGATTTTTCTAATTATTAACAAAACCTTCAGGACCTCATTTAGTACTTCATATTTATTATAGTACCTAAACCAGGTAATTCGTAAAATGTTATACACGACCACTTCCAAAGAACAATACATGACCAAAATCATGCTAGTGTTTTATTTAAAATTAATTATGAATAGTCGACGACCGATGTGTTTTAAAGTTCGTTGTTCATTCTGTGTAGATAGAGAAACAATAGCGCGTGTTGCTTTTACATCCAACAGATGGCCCTGTTTTTCAACCGCTGTTTACATGTCACAGGTGACATCGATGTAATAAAGGTATATAAAAACATACGGGTATTCGAATGCAACATTGTATCAAAATTTTAAAGCAATTGGTACAGACCTTTGAAATTTAAGATTTTGAACAAGCGAACATTTTTATTTTTATTCATATAGATTGACTCATTGACGAAATGGGCCTTCCTTGCGTTGAGTCATTTTCTTAGAGATTTACGCGCACCATGCCATGTACCATGTTTGCAAATCATCAAATTACCATAAATATACAGGCATTGATTTGTGGTCGCTCTTTTTCAAGATCGTTTCCGCAATGTGATATTATGCATTTCAATCATTATTATATACACTTGACTGACTAGGAAGGCCTCTAAGACGTTAATCGATCGATTTACTCCGGTCTTGCGTGATTACTTTACGTACTCGTATATCTACAATCATTTGCTCGCTTGAGACATGTCAGGTTATGGGCATATTTAATATGCAGAATGAAGGACATTACATGTGATCATTTATTGACGGGAAGAAGTCGCAGGGCTGGTTATGGGACAGGGGGAGAGGAATTGTCGCTTTAAGGGCTTTTGAGCGCAGTGTGGAGCAGGACTGGAGCAATTAGATAAATAGTTCGAGCTGAAGCACAGAACATTGTCCTCTTTCTAATGTCTGGCTCTTTGCGAAGGAAAATCATTATAATTTAACTAGCGCAGACCCGTGAAAAATCACGGGCTCTTATAATAATTACGTGTTAGTTAAAAAGCATAGTTGAAAAACCACGAAATCCGACCTTAAATAATAGTAATCATAATAATAGTAATTGGATTTGTATAGCGCCATTTGTATGTACACAGTCGCCTCAAGGGCATCAGGGTTAGGCATAAGAGATTTTAACAAAAGTAATAAAAATTTCAAATACGGAATAGTCTGAATTCTCGTAATAAGTTCCAATTGTTCTGATTATATATTATGTTATAGGTAGGTACTTGATCGCTTGTCTGAATTCCTGACATGATCTGCACCAATTTTCAAAATTACACAAATCCGAGACCATTGAACAAGAGTTACAACCACTCAAGACAGAACCACAACCGAAATTAGTATTTTTGATGATTGATAAATAATATATAGAAACGACAAGATCACGTGATGAGTTCACGAGGTTTTCAATGTTCCCAGCAAAAAATGTATCTAATATAATTAGTGATTATCTTTAACCTCCGCGGATGTGGTTCTGGGGCAATGCACTGCGCACATGTATATATAGCGTGTAAACTTACATTATTTATTTAAAACAAAACACCGTCTGTGACAGCCGAGGTTGGCAGTTAGTGGATACAAGGTGGCTAATAGCGACCAGCTACTACTAGCCGGGTTGGTGACCGATGTCTAATTAAGTAGTCTCTGAATGTCGAAAGAGCAAGAAACTATCTATCAACAATCAACATACATACATACAGAAGTTGAGCCGGGATTCTCCTTTTTAATGCTAGTCATATTCATCACCTTGATCACCCAAAGGATTATTTCTTCCAGACCGTACTTCCCCGAGGATAACAATAGTCGATAAATTAATATGCGTAGGTACTGGAATATGCAGGTGAATTGAGTGGAAATCTGCTGAACAATTATTATTGTTAACAATAATACCGTGTATCTATATGTGCAGTCGGCATATAGAAAATACACTGGGAGCACATAATATATTAACCTGGAGGAAGCACAACAGAAATAATCCTTTGAGGGATCAAGTGTCCGAGGAATCAACTGGCAGAGGGATCAAGTGTCCGAGGAATCAACTGGCAGAGGGATCAAGTGTCCGAGGAATCAACTGGCAGAGGGATCAAGAGTCGGGTCATTGTTTTTATTATTAAAATACAAGGATGATGCTTGTTTCCCTCAATATTCAAGTGCCACTCTTAAATGCTTTTGCACGGAGAAATGGAACTACTGACCTCAGAGATAGAAGACCACCTACCCAATAGAGAACCAAGGTCTACCTGTCTCACGGTCACACCGTTTCGAAAACGTGGTTATACCACCCAATACAATATTATAGAATAGTAATATAAACTATAAACGATCCAACCGGCTAGTAGCTAAGTGAACAAATGTGTCGGGTTCTCAACTACACGGAGAAAACTTACTGATATAAAATATTGTTAATTCATTAAAAATCTGGTCAAATTATTAGAATTCCTGTTACTAACTGGACTGCTAGCCTTTAACGAATGGATTGACAGATTTCATAACAAAATATCAGTAAAACACGTTGTGCTAACATTGTCGCATTTCGTCTTTATATTTATCAGGAAAAGAACACGTGCATGCACATTCTGAATGTTCATATTTTACCAGGAAATGGATTGCCATCATGATTTTAACAGGACTTTAATAAATCAGCCATACTAATTTTTCTCCGTGCAGGGATCGTGAGTTCGATTCATTTGCTAGCTAAGTCCTCCAATAATGCTCAATTCGCAAGCAACATTTTCCGCTCATGATGATGGTAGTTGGAGTTTTCAAATATTGTCAGGTTATTATAGGTGTTACCTACTGTTTATTTATTATTATTGTCTGTTTTAATTTACATATTTTTTTTTCATGTGCCATACAAAAATGTACCTAATTATTTAAAAAAGTAACTAAATGTTATTAATTTTATTTAGGTACTATCTAATTATAAACCAACGTACACTATACACACTTAACATGCATTTTTTGTTTTTCAAATTTCTTACAATGAAGATATACTATTATTATTATTATTCGTAAACCGATAATGCTCTTTAAAAAAACGCTTTAGAGATGAAAATATAAAATTATCTTTAACGGTAGAAGTAGAAATATAACGCCAACATCGCGTTCTCGAATCAACGTGCGGAGCACATTTGCTTTTTTCTAATACCTACACATCCCATCATTAGTTCCGGTATTTAATTAATCGAATATTTAAAAACACTTCTTTCATCAACCGTCCATAAGTGATTCACTTCCACGATTGCGTTTAACAATCATACTTATCCAGCGAATATGCAAATAGAACATTTACATTATCCAGTGAACTCGCGCGAGAAGCTGTTAGCTAACAGTCTTAACTAACAGTATGTATTGAGATAAGTTTACCGTTCCTTATGATGTAATTTGGCCGAACTCTCTTACATCTGTCCACGAATCTTTTAGGCAGTTATCTCACGGATTTGCGCCTCGTCAACACTTCATCGCGCTGCCCAAAATGGGCATTTAATGATGCCAAACTTTCGTTTACCGTTTCGAGAAATATTCTTTCTTTTTAAGTGTTACAAAGATGTTGATGATTGAATCTGTAATGTCTCTGTTAGAAATAATATAAATCAAATTTTAAAGATAAAACAACATTTAATACATTTTTATTAAAAAATGTATTAAATGTTGTTTTCCTCGTAAAACGTGACATTTCGTGGAAATTCATCCCATAGTTCATCATAACAACTTAATACACGTACCTACATATATACATATAGTATCAATCGGATATACGTGACTTTAATATAAATAACATATTATTGCATTCAGGAGGTATTTCAACATCCTCTTGGTAGCTTATCCGTAGGGATAATTTGATTTAGTATAGTACTGATTAAATATGAATAAAATTAACCAAAATAACTTTGTACACACCACTATTTAATCAAAAGAATCGACTTGTTTAAAAAAACAACGGTTTCTTCGTCAGGATAAACATAGTATACGTTTATCCTGACGTAGAAACCCTTTGTTTTGCAACATGTCGATTTTTTTTTAAATAGAGTATATACAGCCAAAGACATGACGCTTGGGTATTTGCAGTACTCCATTGTAAAACCAAATTATCCCAAAAGGCATATGATTTGTATTGCCCCTTAAATGTACAACACACTAATTTCAATAATTCATTTTGATGAGGCATACACCGCACCGCACACCGCACATGTGCGTTCTTAAAGAGCTTCACCTATCTGCCTCTGTGCCTCTAAAGAATATGAGACGTTATCAAAGTACCTATCATGTTTGTGGACTTTGACAAGCTTCAAGCGAAATAATTACATATTATGATAAAGTTTACTAGCATATTAGTCATTTTCTTTATGGTCTGGCATCTTTAGATCTATTGTACTCCGAATTCATCTCTAATATATTGCTATTAAATGTCATCAAATCCAGTTGCACATTCGAAGACAATCGAACATTATTTTGAATACATATTTGTGCATCAGCACACGCATTAGTATCTGCAGCACATTTGACTTGTTGCTGGACAATGACACTTTTCGAAACGTTAGCTGAAAAAGGAGTAGGTAAGTGCAACACGGCATAGTAACCTAAAAAATATCGCCATAAAACTTTGGCCTTGAAAATCTCAAATCATATCATTATGTTTTTTTATCTATATAACTTAAATTGATTGATTGAGTATATACAGCTAAAGACATGACGCTTGGGTATTTGCAGTACTCCATTGTAAAACCAAATTATCCCAAAAGGCATATGATTTGTATTGCCCCTTAAATGTACAACACACTAATTTCAAATTTTGATGAGGCATTATTACGACAAAACATTAACTGTTGTAAAAAAACTCATCAAATGTTGGCTAAAATACACTGAAATAGATTTATTTTTCTGTAAGTAGTAGTACTCAGTATTGTTTTTATTGTAAAAATAGCACAGTATTTATATGCTTTTATTTAAAAAAACATTTTTTTCTTTATGAAAAACATTAGCAGGTACCTTATTTTTATCTGTTAATATGTCTTTGTCTGTTTTAAAACTTTCACAGATAATGTCAAATTTAATGTTTTTATTTTTTATTTTTATTTCATCTATTGTTTCTACTTTTAAAACTTAATTTTGTATTATTTATCACCAAAGAAAACGTACACCTTAATTTCAATATATTTATTTTATGTAATTAAAAATGTCACCACAACGTGAATTAGCAATTATTGAAGAAACAAATAAATTCTCGCAATAGGTAGAGAACTTCTAACTACACTATTGATCGGTTCGAGTATCGAATAGTAAACTCGGACGCTATCAACAATATAGTGAAATACCTCAAAGTGATATCATCGTGGTTTTTCTTTGTAAATAGTTTGGGTGTCCGTATGCAGTGTGCAGGTTATTTAATAGAAATAAACATTTACATCCATTTGGTATTTAACACGTACGACATATTTTAATTCATTACACAATCTGATAAATAATTTTTTTCAGAATTTTTTTCTTTAACAGAACAACAGTATTTTGGATAACGGATATTTAATTATCTTTCTCAGACAAAATTAATTATTTTTACGCTATTGAGGTAATGAATTTGTTCTGGCATATAAATAACACAATGTCTGTATTGCTTCAAGTGACATCAACGTGGTAGAATGCGGGTCAAGGAACAGCCAACTGTATCTTAGATCATAATCCAGGTATATATTTATTATAATTAACAATCATTTCAATAAATTGACAGAAAACAACACCGTTTTATTTGAAAAACAATTATTATAAATTGCCTGTTATATTGTAAAGAGTGGCGCATAACGGAGTGTTGGAATTAATTGGTATGGCCGATAGCCCGACGAGTGAGACGCTCGGCTTACAGTCAGACGGGTCGAGTTAAAATAATCTTGCCTTAAAAGGTTTATTAATATGATGATATTATTAAACCTTTTTAAAAAAGCTTTTTATTAGGAATTTTAAGTTATAAAATACAAATGTGTGTTCTAAAGTTAATTTGTCGTTCGTAATTTTAAATTGAACAGTCAAATCGGTTTTATCATTGTTAATTTTTTTAAATATATTTATCATCATATTATTTACAAAGTGTGTGTTGTAAGATTATTTTTTTTTTAATATTTACCAATTTACTCATAAAAATAATTGCCAAGGTCGTCTCTAAAATCCCGATTTTTTAAATTATTTTATGGCCTGTATTTTACAATCTGAAACAAAATTAAATATTTGTTTTGTTGAAACATTTTTTTTAAATAAATTTTGAAGATTAAACCAACAATATAATTTAAATTTAATCATTGAAGAAAATGATACAAATAAATCTAAACAAAACACGAAACAGAACAAGACGCAGAAAAATATAAAGATAGCGGTCCCTGTAACTGGCAATCTTCTCTGTCAGTCTTTGACCATCGACCATTGATACCGCTAAGACAGATCCTGGGTTCGATTCCCTGTTGAGACAGTTATCTTTTTATACATCTTTGTCTTGTTGAGTTTCACCTTTCGTTTAGATTTATCAGTATTATCTTCTTCAATGATGCAAAACAAAACTAGCTTTAATTTAACTAGATGTTCATTTTTTTAAATTTCTGAATATAAATAAAACCACTCAATTTGGTTCAGTATTTCAGTCGTTCCTTTTCAATTCCACTGCTACAGATTTTATTTTTAAAAATGAACACCTGGAAATGGTTTTTTTTTTTGATAAAACTCTAGTTTTACCAAAAATGCCGTCTACTAATGCGTTAATATTGACATTTTGCATATAACAAGGACAAAAGACAACACAAAAAGTTCAACATTGAACAACATGTTCAATGTTGAACATTGAACAACAAGTAATATCTACTGTAATTAGTGTTTTTTGTGACTATTATGAAACAAAAATTCCAGCTCCTAACCGTTTTCATACTCTATATTCTAGATCTCTAGACCATGCTTTACAACCTTCTTTGTTCCTTTATCAATTTATTTCTCGTAAATGACAATGAAAACCAGAAAGCATTTTTTAGGCTGCCCCAAATCTTTTTGTCTGTTTCGACAAAAAATTCAATGTATTTACTTCGTTCACTCGAGTGTAGTTGGCGCGAGAAACCAAATTTCGTTGTTTTTAGAGATTCTACTTCAGAATAGGTATCGTAAATTTTTTGTCTTGTCGCTGACCTTGAGACTGCTAAGGAGTTTATTTAAAGTTATCACCTGACAGACAATTATTTCATGTTTTAAATTTGCCTTTTCAAGTTACGCGACTCTAGTCCCAGGAATTTAGCGTTGCGAAGGTGATCTTGTCAAAAACACGTTTGGCTAATTGAAATAAGATTGTTCCATAGCTTTACTACGCATTATACTATTTCAATATCTTGATTGAAGTGTTTGGACCTTTTTACCTGTCTAAACTGAAATGCTAATCAATTTATTAATGTATTTGACGATAATACACAAATATTTTTTTGCCACAGTAGTTTATTTTTATCAAAAATTAGTTCTCCGTTCCTGAGGCAATTCTATAAATATTATAATATTTTATAAATACCTAAAAATATGTTTTTTAAATTTTATAGGAGTATTAAAAGTTTTCAAATATATACAATTTGGGAGGCGGGTTTGGGTAACGCCGCCCGGGAACCATTTATTGGATAACCACACCTCTGCTATAGGTCATCCCAAGTGGTTTGTTGCGTTTGGTGATTTAGCAGGGGTGCCCGGGTTCATCGGGTGAGGTGTGTTAAATTTTGGGGAGATCCTTTGACCTCTCCAATTGGTCTCTCGACCAATCGCCTTGCACCACAATGGGGGGATATATGCATATGTCCGTCACTCCTGGACACACTGATACCTTTTACCTTCCCAGAACTTCATCTCCTTCCTTTTGTTAAAAAAGACCCACCACACAACATCCCAAAAGACCTTTAGGTAAATTATTTTCCTCAGGGCCCCTGTGTGAGGTTAAAGATAACGAATAACCAAAACATCTCCCTTGAAATGACCCCTAGTATTTGCATTTAATTGATAAAAGAAACTAAAAACTTTAAAGTTAAATAAAACCGTGATTTTAAAAAAGGATGGAGGTATTGTTTTTACAAATCTCAAGCTTTAAGAACATAATGTACTTGTCCATTATTTATGGTATAAATAAACCATACATCGGGGAGTTTTTTCCCCGAGTGATCTGTGGACGGTTTCTCATTACCAGAGAAAAGCTTCTGATAACGAGTTTTCTTTGCTGGCTTTATGTAGTCTCTAGAGTCTTCAGTGGAGAGTTTTCGCCAAAGCGAAAATATTCCCGGAAAACGCTTCCCGCACACCGTACCCGCACATGTGCGTTCTTAAAAAAGCTTTACCTCTGTGCCTCTAAAGAATATGAGACGTTATCAAAGTACCTATCATGTTTGTGGACTTTGACAAGCTTCAAGCGAAGTAATTACATATTATGGTAAAGTTTACTAGCATATTAGTCATTTTCTTTATGGTCTAGCCTCTTTAGATCTATTGTACTCCGAATTCATCTCTAATATATTGCTATTAAATGTCATCAAATCCAGTTGCACATTCGAAGACAATCAAACATTATATTGAATACATATTTGTGCATCAGCACACGCATTAGTATCTGACACTGACACTTTTCGAAACGTTAGCTGAAGAAGGAGTAGGTAAGTGCAACACGGCATAGTAACCTAAAAAATATCGCCATAAAACTTTGGCCTTGAAAATCTCAAATCATATCATTATGTTTTTTATCTATATAACTTAAATTGATTGCGAAATAAAAAGAGAATTTTTATTCTGAAAATAAATTTCACGTAAGAGACTGACTTGTAGAATGAATGCATTATTAATGAGTGGATGTATAAACTACCTTGGTGGATGGTATTATGAAATGAAGAAATATGGTATTTTGTACCACAACAGGTAGATGCGTATTTAAAAAATATATTTTAAATTATTGCGAACTCCACACAAAAGAGCACGTTCTCCCTTTCTGCACCACAGCCCGAAACGGTTGCATTGTTACTCAGCAGTTTAATGTTTAAACATAAACAGGCTATACATACACACACACCGCACGGGTTCATCTGAACACAGATTCGGAACACAAAAGAGGCAGAACTAATTAACGCAATGAATCGAAACCGTTTTTACTCCCGTTTTTAATGGAAAACGTTTTTTTGCAGCCCATCTAGTTTATTCTGCGGTCAATTTACGATCTCTATTGTTGGTCGACTTCTAATGTTAACTCACTAACCGTTTCCACGCAGGGGTAGGCAGACAGGACAGACCGCCAAACAACTCGGTCTTGGCACACACTCCTTGCCTCATTCACATTCATGGATGGTATCATAAGTACTCTTCTATTATTCTGACTCTTGATATGACCCGACTCAAGTTGCTGATTCACTTGATCGTGTCATATCTTCCTCGGGCGTCCCCGACTTTTTCGACCTTTCACATTTGCGTCATATATTCTCATTATATTCCTGTCTTCGTTCAATCGCTCTGCATTTATATTTATTTATATATTTGGCTAGAAGCTCTAATTTGGTGAGCGTTTGACAATTTACTTACTTACATCCGATTTTTTTTTACTATGCGCGTGTACAATTTTGACATTTTAGGACGATAATATCTTAAATAATAATAAAATATGTGAGAAATAAAATTTCACAGTCCTCCCTATCAGATCCTGTGCTGTGGCGAACTACGTTGTGGATAGAGGGTTTTAACGATTTTTATGCGTCAAGTTTTGGGTAGGGTGTTTTCAATAACTTCTTGTTCTTTTTCTTATAATTTCCTAAGCAAATATTTACTGAACTTACTTATTCATTTATTTAATACTCGATGGGAGTTCGTTTTATTGTATACTGTAACAAAAAATTCAAAAATCTTCGTCAGTTTTTAATTTAATGTTACGTGTTAGCCTTTTTGTCTTCCTTGTTATTATATTATAGTATCAGTGGCGTAGCTATAGCATTTATATGGGGGGGGGGGGTGGAAAAGGGAACTCTACTTATCACATCTTATCATTTACATCACATTGATAAAAGAGATGGGGTTTTGAGCCCGCTAAACCCCCCACCCCCTTATATACGCCTTTTTACAGTGTTATAAAGTTATCTGAAGTCGCCTAACTATTCAATATACCATGAATGTAGTAAACCGAACACAGTTGTTGTGAATCCTGTGAGTTCCGATAGTTCCGATACCAACAGACTGCAAACTTCCTACCCCCATTTCAACGCCTGTCTAACTGTCGATAGTCGGCAGGCGATATGTACTTCATAATACCAACTACGAGTACCGATACGACACCGGGTCGCGGAAGACAATGCCGCACCGGGTTTATAATATGGTAACTGTATTACAGCTAGGAGAGTAAGCACCTACTCAGTTCACAATGACAATTGCTACGGAATACGCCAGTTGTGTTGCACATAATATATGGGTAAATGATCCAATAAATTGAGCTCAGAATAGTTTACGGTGCCCACGTTCTCCGTGAGGTTATACGGAGTTATCGAGTTAGCACTTCGCCAGTAATGACTCTAACTATATTCATTTGAACCTGATATTATCCCAATATAGGAAATACGCACCTCCTTGAATAGCACTGTGCGAAATTCATTTTTGGTTATGTATTTGTAATATGGACCATGATGTTTGTATTATGAATTTGTTTCTTTATTGCTTTGAGTGACATAATTTCCCACGACCCTCCCTCCACTTGTCAGAATCACGCGCAGAGGCAATCAATTCGACACAATATGTGCATTTACGACATTAAAGTAATATTTTCTTCATTTTTGTCACGTTTCGAAAAAATTTCATCATTTAAAAAATAACTTCCGAGTCACAGATTACTTTTCCCGAAGCTAATTTTCATATCAATTTTAAAGTTGTCTAATGACTCTTGTAATCAATACGTCTACATAGTACGTACGTTTTAAAGTGTACCGTTAATATATGATGTTATAACTAATCAATCCGAGATTTTACCACTAATTGTCTTTAACCAAATTTAGAGTTTCCAATGAGAAACATCGCATTTTCAATTTGTTTATTTTAACTTTATTCGAAGCGTGTGTCTTTTTTTCGTCGCATTACCAATTATAATAAGAGTAGTGACCGTAAACAAAATATAGCAATGTCTTAATTTTATGTTGGGATTTCTATTATAAGGCACGCATTACAATAAAATAGCTTGTTTTCGAACTGAAATGGGATGTATTTAACATTAATATAAACATCTACAGTATCGCATTTGTGTAGGCGATTATTATAATTGGAATGTTTTATGAAGTTATTGAGATGTTCTGAGTTCAAGAGATGGAAATGATAACGCAATCGATTTGAATCTATGAAAAATCAAACTTGAAGTTCCCGCGTAGGAAGCCCTCGCCTTTTGTGCCATCAAACATAGGTGTGATTATATTTTTTCAACACGTAATAAAGGCATTAACATGTTATTATGTAGGTATATTATTAACTTTTTTCCGTCTATCAATACGATCCTTATACTTATGACGTAAATTCAAATAAAAAATGTACATATTAAAATGCTCATTATTAATTCTTTTTGTCATTTATTTTAACGATGTAGAGGTTTTCTCACAATAAAAACATTCCGCCTTAACAAAGAAATTCGCTTACAATTACCGTGAACTGAGTAATATATCCACCCAGAGATTATTACATAAACCGTTCCTTTGTTGGTTTTGTACCTGAAATGTGTGCTTTTTCTCGTTGTAATTCATATAATTTCCACAAATGAGGTTCGCATTACATCAATTAACATCAAAACCAAATTAAACACGGCGTACGATCTCAGATCTCATTAAAGGCATTCCTAGGGAGAAGTACCTATCCGTAACAGTCAGGAGTATCTCGCAATATCACCCCTGGTTGCCTGCCGCCTAGTAACACATACCTACCTAGCTACCATCGCATCGCATATGTTTGATATAAAAAGCCTTCTCGAAATTCTTGTTGCACGATTCTCTGTGTATCACTGGCGTCATTGGATTGGCGTGCGAAAGCTCGGATTTTCGCAGAGCAGCCGCTTGGGTCAGCCGAGTCAAGGACGAGCTTTTCTCTCTTCTGCTTGTCAAGATCACATCTTCACGTTTTCTTTGTAATCACGATCGCTCTGATCATTGCTATTATTTCCCAATCCTTCTTTAAACTTTTAGTATCGGTTGGCAAGGTAACTAGCCCCTCAGGCTAATTTGTTCGGTTTTGGGAACAAACAGATATTACGCGAAGAGTCAAATTGTTCGCTTTTCGGAACAGTTCATTTGGTCTCTTACCGTCATAATTAATTTCTAAAAGAAAAACACCAAGCTTTATCTTCAAATGTAGCAGTTAACGGAATACTTAAATGTACCCTTCTAACTAACTAACTAACCATCACGCCCTTTCCCCACAGGGGTAGGCAGAGAAGAGGGACCACCAAACAACTCGGTCTTGGCACACACTCCTTGCCTCATTCACATTCATACATGGTATTATACGTACTCATCTATTATTTTGACTCTTGACATGGCCGGACTCAAGTATCTGATTCACTTGATCGTGCCATGTCTTCCTCGGGCGTCCCCGACTTTTTCTACCTTTCACAATTGCGTCATATATTCTCCTTACACTCTTTTCTTTCATACACTCTATATGCCCAAACCATAGAAGCGTCGATTTCTTAATCTTACTTATTACACCTCTACGAAACCAAAGGTTTCTACCTCAAATATATATATTATATGAAACGACATAAAAGTGAGGTGGCAGTAATGTTTATAATAAATTTGTTTCAAATATGTTTTTTATCGTTATCTGTCATTTTTGATCAGTGTTTAGACGAAAAAACGTAAGGTGAGCATTGTTTTGTTTGATTTCTAAATTTTTGTATTTTAAAAATTATATGCTTATAATTTAAGATTTTCACGGCCAAAAGTATTTTTGTTATTTGTTTTAGGGGTGTTATGCCGTGTTGCGCTAACTTCTTCTCTAGCCAACGTTTCGGACAACGTTACAATGTCCATCATCAGGGCAGATGTGCATCACATGCAACCCATTAAGTACGTGGAACGATATTAATTAATAACCATAATTTAATCTTTAGTGTTTATATCGTTTTAGATATATTATATAATGTTTGCGATGTTGGTACATGAATGACCACTAAAATATATAAGGATTTATCTCACTATTGTAATTCTTGTTTATTACAACCGGTATCTATGCCTAGATGTTATTTCAATATCAGGAACATTTCAAAATGCCGGTTAAAATAATCGCTTGCATATATTAAATAACCGTGAAAATATTTAAATTTGAAGACACGTCATAAAAAATAATAATGTAACGTTTATTTATGTATCACGTTAACACCCAATAGCTATGAAATAATATCTATGTTTTATTAATATGACAAGTACCTATATGCGGGTAGGTTCTTTTCCTATATTTGAATTGTTCAACAATAAAGTTTATGTAAACGTGTTGCGCTAACTCCTTCTTTAGCCAACGTTTCGGACAACATTGCAGTGTCCATCATCAGGGCAGATGTGTTATGTTGTCCGAAACGTTGGCTAAAGAAGGAGTTAGCGCAACACGGCATAACACCCCAAAAACAAATAGCAAAAATACTTTTGGCCGTGAAAATCTTAAATCATATTTTATGTAAACGTTTTATCTCACCGTGTGTATCTTGCAATTGCTGCATAAGATATAGAATCTCGGTGACTGGCGAGCGTGGAGAAACCTCGTAGAGGATCGTGAATCCTTTTTATTGAAACGCTCCAAGTCCATAATAAAATTAGCGCCTTAAGCTCGGTCCAGACATGTTCTTTTGTCCGTACCGTACCTCCGTTTCGTACCAGCGTCGCGATCAAGAACGCTAGTTTGGACGCCCGTTCGGTACGGTACGGTGGTACGGCATCTCGATACGGATAGAGGTACGCTCCGATCCATCGCGAGTCGGTTTTTCGGCCCGTTCAAAGGCGATACGGTACGGGTCTGCGCCAGTCTGGACGTGTTCGCGGCGTCTTACATCTTTCTCTGTTTTTGAACAATTCTAACTCCCACCAACGTCGCTTTTTTTGTTTTTTTTTCGTTATATTATTGTGAATAACAATGAAGGACGCGCAAGCAATCGTCAAATTCTCAAACACTTCCGCAGTCGACGACATGGTGGGAGGAAATGGACACGCGATGATCGCAGCGACGTTACGGAGATACGGGCTCTTGATCGCGACGCGGATACGAAACGGAGGTACGGTACGGACAAAAGATGATGCGTCCAGAGTTTTTGGATCGCGACGCTGGTACGAAACGGAGGTACGGTACGGACAAAAGAACATGTCTGGACCCAGCTTTATATCCCGAAGTACTGATTGGGAATCGAGCCACGCCGGTTCAACAAAAAACATGAAGGAATGCTTACCAACCAGTTGTTTGCCCCGAGCGGAGATGTCAGACTACCTCTCTTCGGACAAGGTAATTAAGCCAATTAGTAAAAACGTGGAGGTTAAATCAATTTGAAAGAAACGAGGTAATATCTTTGGAACTTTCTCTCCTACCCCGGGACTGCATTTTGCTTGTGATTCAGGTGAGCTTTCACTGTTACCGGCTCACTGTTCCCAAGTTAGCTGTCAGCGTAATGCCGGTTCTTCCACTTGTACTTTCGATGCGAATACCATGTAAAAAAAATCCATCTATTGACAAGATATAGTATCGCGATTCAAGTATTGCGTTTATTAGAAAAATTCTTCAGCGAACCTGGTTGTTTTCACAAACCCACGCACGGCTCTCAGTACTGGCAGTATGTGCATAGTTATTTTATACTTAATTTGAAACTTATGGGAGATAAGAAAATATTATTTTTTTTTAAATTGACTTTCCAAATATTTTTGAGCAGATACAATCAAGTAAAGCGCTGATATGTCCTATTGAAAGAGCGTATATAAAAAGCTACTACTTTTATTTCTCTTATCCGAATGTGATCATCAATGGATTAGAGCAGATTTATATGCTACCGTTTGTTCTTGACATTATTGAAGTTATTGAAGATGTTTTAATCCGGCGCGGCAGTTTTAATAAATGTAATTTATTTGCACCACCAAATTGTGAAATTTATTTTTTTCCTGAGTAAAGTCTGAAGAAGGTTATTGGTTATTGAATGAATTTATTGTTATTTCCTGTATTTTATATTATTTTGGAATTTTCTTACATCTTTTTGCGGAACTGTATTTTTTTTTTGGATGTTGGCATTTAAAATATAAATATTCAGATAAGAGTATGCCCCAAATGTAGTTCCACGAAATTACTTGTTGTGACGCAACTCTTTTGAATGTAGAAACCGACATTAAAACATAGCCCGAAGGTAAATAATACTGGCCGGCTGTTATTTCTTCCATTTGCATATCAAAGTATAAGAATTGCGCCAACAATTGAGTTTGATACATAGACATATGAATGTTTGATATTATATTGTAACGGTATAAGTAGGCCTGGTTGTAGGGACCTCTCGGTATATTCAAATTGTCTACTCTAAAACATATTGACGTTAATTTCGTGTCCTAATTTATATTTTTAATAACCTCAGCTAGATTATATCGTTGGTAAAATAATCCATAATTATACATAATTATTAAATAAATACCTTTGGTTCTTTTAGGTTGTGACCGAAACCAGCACGACACCGCCAGCCACGAATAAGTTAGAAAACGATCTAAAGCTGGGTCCAGACATGTTCTTTTGTCCGTACCGTACCTCCGTTTCGTATCAGCGTCGCTCACAAGAACGCTAGTTTGGACGCCCGTTCGGTACGGTACGGTGGTACGGCGTCTCGATACGGATAGAGGTACGCTCCGATCCATCGCGAGTCGGTTTTTCGACCCGTTCAAAGGCGATACGGTACGGATCTGCGCCAGTCTGGACGTGTTCGCGGCGTGCGACATCTTTCTCTGTTTTTGAACAATTCTAACTCCCACCAATGTCGCCTTTTTTGTTTTTTTTTTCGTAATATTATTGTGAATAACAATGAAGGACGCGCAAGCAATCGTCAAATTCTCAAACACTTCCGCAGTCGACGCCATGGTGGGAGGAAATGAACACGCGATGATCGCAGCGACGTTACGGAGATACGGGCTCTTGATCGCGACGCGGATACGAAACGGAGGTACGGTACGGACAAAAGATGATGCGTCCAGAGTTTTTGGATCGCGACGCTGATACGAAACGGAGGTACGGTACGGAGAAAAGAACATGTCTGGACCCAGCTTTACAATTAGTGTTTGTTATCTATCCCGTAGCCAACTGGGGGAGTAGTTAGTACCCAAAATTACTATCCTCCTTATATTAGCATAAATACTTGACATTTTAGTATTTTACGTATTTCCTCGCAAATACAAATAATTCAACACTCCTCACACACTAACACTAAATAAGTCTTTAATTCCGATATACACCAGCACAAAACACGATCACAAAATCAAATACACCTATCGTTATCTACTTAACGACTAAATTTGGAATTAACTCCTTAGAATACATTGCACATAAGCTATATAACGCATTACCTAGTAATCTAAAACTTCCGACAACGAACAAAAAAATATTAGCAAAAGCTCTTAAAAGCTATTTCCTCAGCAGTTTTATTAATGACTGACATATTCTTTCTTTGGAACTCCAAAATAACTTCTGCGTTTATTTATTTTTGAATGTATCTATGTTGTATTGTCTTTAATCCAATGTTGTCTTTCCCGAAATGAGTTTTGTAAATTAACTGGGAATAATACATTATAACTTATTATTTTCTAATGTATTATTTTGTAATAAATAAAATAAAATAAAAGTTACCATCAATAATTGACTGAATAATTGGAATTTCTATAGTTTAAAAGCCCATAAGACAGTCGTAAGACCCACTTGGTTACAGACGTTTTGTTTGGCATCTTGGCCTGTCAAGAGTTATTTATATTTTACTTGTATTTAATTTTTACTCGATTGAAGTGTTCAAATTCTCCCATAATAGTTTTCCGTTGAAAAGCTTGCAACAATGTTGTGAACAAAGGCATGCAGTATTGCTTCTCCTGATGATTAATCAACCATCCGAATATTAATCACTTCATGATTAATTGTTATAATGTGCAAACTTATAAATACCTACTTTAACAATACACATTTTGTTTATAATGTAGCAGATAACATCGAATCAATTTCATATTTCAACGCCGCTATTTTCTTATGCCGAATAAAAAATTAAGTCGGTTGATTAGCATCAGTGTATTGTGTACTATATTGCCGTGAAATGATTGTAATGTATGGGCCGGCAGCGGTTTGCATTGTTCTGTGATTAATTGGCCATTTCTCAACCACCGCTCTGCGTTCATTGGTCGTCGGTCACCAGTCCCCATTAACTTCCTGGAATTTCTCCACACCCCTAAAAGACTACTTATTTAAATTCTTTGGACAAACCCCGTTATAGCCCAGCTACACTACTCGCGAAGTTGATCGAAGTTGACCGAATACGATAGTGTGGGCACGAACTTCGCTTCGCTTCGCCCGACTTCCGATTGTTGTGGGTAAATGCGCCCGAGTCAAAGGACTCGAAGCGTCACGGCATAAATAAACCAATCACTGACTGGTTGGACTGATTACTCGCGATGTTGCACGAGTGTGTAGGCAAGCACTTCGAACTTCGGCTAACTTCGTCGAGGACTTCGTCGAAGCGTCGAAGCGAGTAGTGTAGCTGACACTATAGAGTTAATTTCGCACATCGAATTATTATTAGTTTCATAGCACACATTTTCATCAATTTGAATCGGATGTTTTGTGGTACTGCGTCGTGTCTATAAATCTGGTTTTGCGTTTTTTTTACTGGTTTGTTTTGTGTATTGGATTGATTTAGTGACGCGCAAGAGTACTTTTCGTATAAAGGGATAAAAGTGGCAGAAGAAAAAACGTAGTAGGGTGGATGTTACTGAACACATTTTCTTAAAGTATTTTAAGGTACGAATAAATTAGGTTTTCACGTGTTTATATGGTTGGAAGAGGAGTGGAGAGAAGTAATCAATAATATAGGTACGTGTGTATATTATGACGTGCTGTAGTTGGTACATTTCCGTTAGGAAGATAAACGGTCTTAACACTAACATAATATGCAGAAGGGTATGGCAAAAAAACAGACCAGCTAATGTTCACAGAAAGGTTGTTTTAGAAATATAAAACTAAATACCTACTAATACATGCATGGCAAATGTGGTATAAGTGTGAATAGTATAACGTTTCTAAAATAATGAAATTAAGAACAATGCCTCTCATGGGTACATATATTTAGAGAAGAAATTATTGATTATTGAGGGTAAAGGAAATTTTTAACATTATTTCAAGTAGAGACAGATTTATTTTTTTTTATTTTTTATTTATTCAATCATATTGTTATTGGGTTTATAAAAACAGTTTATTTTTAAACAAGTTCTGCTGTGTAATTATTATTATGCGTGACAGCTGTTTCACAGCTGACAGTTTGATAATGCCTTCAGAGGGCGAAACAGCTGTCACGCGTAATAATAATTACACAGCAGAACTTGTTTAAAAATAAACTGTTTTTATAAACCCAATAACAATATTATTGAATGTATAAAAAATAAAAATTAAAATGGAGTTCTACAAATTAAACTTAATTACAATAAATAGAGACAGATTTTTTGATAATAATGCCCATTTCTTGACATATTTCAGTATTTGTTGCTTCTAATTTCTTCTGGTAGTTAAGCATGATAATGTGCAAATGAAATATTTTATTTTGACAGTTAAAAATCTACTTCCCGCGGACGGTTTTCAGTTAAAAATTGTAGTTTCCCTTTAAGATTTGAATTATTTTTTTTTAATGTAAGTATGGATTTTTAAATGAAGGTACTTGAGATTCTTCGAATGAGCGATTCGTTGGGAATCGAGAAGGTTTTTAATATAAGTTTTAGAATTATTCTTTGCACAATACCTTGCTAAAGACGGATATTTATCTATAAAGTTACGTAACTTCTATCTAGGGTGAATCGAAGAATGAAAACCATAGGCTTCACGTCCTTAGTACGCATCCACTTTTTGGAAGTCGAGCGTCAATGTCACGTCACGTGTGCCAACATCATGTTTTAAAAAAGATTAATTTGTTGGGTTTGAAGTCATGCGCAGTGTTATGTACATAAATAATGTAGGTGTGCGTGAACAGTGACCTACTAAAGTCCAAATAAATAAAGTCATGTCTGCGAATGAAGTCATTCCGTGTCGTGTTGCTTTACCGGGAATGCGTCAAACATTATTAGAATTTAAACAATTCATTTGAAGAATTATACAACATAAAGTTCCTGAAAATTTACACACGCTTTAGTGTCTTCAGCATTCTATGAAAAAAATATTATGATTGCTTTTCAATTACAATATACATGCATTATAATTTTTTTTTTTTTAAAAGATACATGATTTACATTACACAATATTGAATATAGTACAGTTATTAATTACATAATAATATATGTATTTGATGTACCCCCATAAATAAGCAGGGCTTGTGTTTTGGGGGTGTTTTTGTTATATTGGTTTATATTTGATATGATTCAGTTCAACTGTTCGGAATACTTTTTAAGGTGGCTTTTGAATTCGTTTATATTTTATTAGATTGGTATCATCTCGCTTTCAATATTCATGCATTATAACTAGATTGGTATCATATCGCTTACAATATACATGCATTATAATTAGATTGGTATCATCTGGCTTACAATATAGATGAATTATAATAAGATTGGTATCATCTCGTTTACAATATACAAGCATTATAATTAGATTGGAATCATCTCGCTTACAATATACATGGATTATAATTACATTGGTATCATCTCGCTTACTTTAAAAAATATTTTCCCTAATAATCTATTTTATAACCTATAAATATCGAATAATATATTTTCATGAATATCTTTGTTTGCATAAAAATAAACATTTAAATACTTGTAGAACGGAATTCTATTATTTATCCTTTCGACAAAAAATAATGAAGTCATCGTCAACGTGCCTCATTGGTGCTAAACAGATATTGGCACCATTTAATTATTTCACTTGTTTTTCGATGAGTTCATACTGGTTGGTATTTAGAGAATATCAATATTATTTGCTACATGTCTCATCAGTTTAATAATAACAAACTGTGCAAGATTCATTATAAAGTAATCATCCCAATATAACTAATAATTATTTTCAACTAGGTTGGTACATACTTATCAGAGTTGAGTTTTTATTTTATACTGTCACATTCTAATCGATTTTTAATTATTGACCTTAAAACTCCTTCATAGAAAATCCACACAGCCCTGATATTTCATTATAAATCTCTACTAGCGTGAAACGACCAGCGAAATGATGCATGCTAGGTAGCAATAAGGACAGAATCAATAAAGCACACTGGCAGCTTTTGGGCTTAGTTCACTAAGAGTACCTAGGTATCTACTTAGCGCTAATCCACTGTACGTTGTACTGTACCGACTGCGTAGTTACTAAGTTGGTATTATTAGTAAGTACTGTCTATCTCTAGAAACAAATTTCCATTATGTCAACACATTATTAATAAAGCTTTTAAGCAGAAAACGTGGGCAGGACTCGGCGTTGATTACACTGTGTCACACTTGTTTAGTACTTTATAATGAATTCTGAACAATGTGTGGGTTTTAATGATGATCATTCGGTGGCATTTCCATTTTAATCAATTGTCCACCGATTTAATTTACTTAAATTGATTTCATCTTTTTGGGGTCTCGGCAGTCTTGCAGTTGACAGGGAAATGTTATTAGAGAGTATTTGAGCCGTGTTGCTCGTTGGCCCCAAATTGGTGTATATAATACGTTGAGTGCCAAAATCAAAGAAAAATGTTATCTTAATTAGTTAATGATTATGAAAGTTAATTTAGGGAGTGTGGAAATCCACTTCGGAGCTCCAAAATGATAGGAAAATGTTATTGGATCAAGGGAAGCAACATGTTAAGACGAGACAATACCCTAAAATAAAGCCAGAATCTTAACGACGTAAGTGAATCAGGCGTGCACAAAAATATGCGACCCGCGGCCCAAGTGTATTGGACAGACCTGCGGTTGCATTTGCCCTATCAAATCTCTAAAATAAAGTGGGAATCTTAACGACAAAAGTGATGAAGTCATGTAAAAACAATATTCGGCGTAACTCTTAATCTTAACGACAAAAGTGATGAAGTCATGTAAAAACAATATTCGGCGTAATAGACGGACCCATGGTCGACTTTGCCTTAGCAGGCCTAGAAAATCGATCTTTCCTTGGGGTTTATTCTAATTATTTATTTATGAACTTATTACTAAAATCACAAATGTTTCTAGAGGGATCTCTCGGGAAGTTACTAATTCATCGTATAGAAAAATAAAAACTGGTGCTTACCGCTAGTTTTATAATTGAAAAAAACGTTTTATAAAATGTTCAAACCATTTAACAAATAATATCTATAATAAATATTGTGAGCGTTAAACAAAACCACGTTATTAGAGTGTTAGGACGGGTTGTTTCACGGAATTTGAACAATTTATCACATTTAATCTATTCATGTTTTAATATTATCTCATTTTTGAACAGTTGCTTCACAAAACTGAAATAGTAACAGAACTTGGATAGAACCTTCACAGAACTTTAAAATCAAGTTTGAAATTTGATGAATTGTTCAAATTCTATGAAACAACCCGTCATTAGGTTAGGAGATTTCTCAGAGTAGTGCACCAGTGAAATAAAATTATTGTGTAAGTATTTAAATAAAATTGTATCTGAGGTGTGGATCTTTATATAAATGTTTTCTGCGAAGAATAGGCGCGCTATAATATGAACAATGCTCAGACTACATTGACAATAATTATTATTCTCAGAATTCGAGAGGAGGTGTTACATAACAATCAATCATTAGTTTCGCACTCAATTATGTCACCAAAATGCTGTAATTATGCCATCAACGTACGCCCCCAACTGATTATTACAGCGAGTAAATTACCTGTCTAATTGCTGTTATTCTGTGATGACAGTAAATCGTCTTACTTCCTCGTAAATAACCTTGTGGTTTGATTCTGTTATCACACTGTTGGATCTTCTATTGTCCTATGTGATGAAAAGCTAGCGGAGGTATAATTGCTAACCAATTTATTGGTTAGTATATCAGGTATATGCATTGACGTCACAGACTATGTGTACCTATATACCTTATTTCACCCTGCAGACACCAAGCAACAGTCTACCGAAAGTAAACAACTAATCGTAGTTGTCTGAATATGTGGGGTTGCCAAAAGCAGGTTACTTGTTTTTGAGTAAACGCAATTTTAAAGTTTGATTTGACCTTGGATTTAAGTCTAAAATCATGTACTTTTGCCTGTCAACGATTCGACCAAAATCTCACATTGTTGTTGTAAGTGACTTTACCAAGTTTTTTGCTGAAACGATTCATGGAATTTTGATTCGTCGTTGAACCATTTAAGATACTTATAATCCTTTTACTGTATAACTAAGTGATTTATTATAAAATATTATAAAGATTTTATGATTTTGTGCATTGAATGTCTAACTTTTATTAGTGGTCTTACGATATTTTCTTATCCAATAATGATGAAAAATGGAGTTACTAGACTTTTTCACAAAAATGAAAAGCTATAAACTCAGTTTATGGAAATAGGAGGGGCCCCAAATTTATTTCAGACATAGATTTAAATGATATATTGAAACAATTTTGAACTTTGTTCCACTTATTATATATTTTTTTAGTTTAAAACTATTAAACTTGTATAATTATTCCTTAAAATGGTTAATATTCGTGCAAATTGGTATAAAATTATTTTCTTAAAATTTTGTGGATTTACCCATCGTCGTGTCATGTCGTGTTAAAATCATCGCTAACTCTAAATTTCCAAAATGTGGAGTGTCCAGCTTCTGTCAGTAACCCCACGACCAGTAGTACTTAATAGATATAATTTAATATAGTTTAGACATTTCAAAAGCTTACGTTAAGTTGTTTTTATAAAATCGTCCAATATGTCAATTCCGGTTAAACAATCAACTTCACTTCAATTGTAACATAGGGTAACATAAAACTCCCAAGAACTTTGGCCAAAACCTATCATCTTTCAATAGATTTCTTGGAAATTTGATTGTAGGTGAGTTTTGAATAGTATAAAATAATTTATGAAGGTAAATATTTACCGAAAAACTTTTTTTCTTGGATAAAATTGAAAAAGAGATACTAGAGTCCCACGCAGTGCGCACGCGGGTGAATCTCACGGGGTATTATAAAGTTGGGCACAGCTTTGCCTCCCACGCGCCGACTGCCGCTAGCTGCTACCTGCTAAGCCGGGCTTTCTGCTTCCTCCGGAAATTTTATGCTTAATACTCCCAATGTTCAAAACATTTATGTTAAAGAGATTTCGGTGTTTAGCTTATATTATATTATACAAGGGGACTTACGTGACACCAAAACTTAACGCAGTTATAATAATTATTATTTTGTTTTCATGATTCAATTAATGAACCTATTGCAAAATTTTTATAAAATTCATCAATCAATGTTTGGACTCTTGAGTCAAATTTTCGGTCACAAAACATTTGTTTTGCGTTTCGATATTACTAGGATCGGGCCGATACAATTTGTTTTGCCTGTCGATATTACAAGGATCTTGCCGATACAATTTTTTTTTCGTGTAGATATTACTAGGATCGTTCCGATACAATTTATTTTGCCTGTCGATATGAGAAGGTACGTGCCAATACAATTTGAATACGATGGCATATCTCTATGGATAAGTGGAAATTCTTAAATAACCTCAATCCTTGCCATATAATTTAAAAATTTTCGCAGATTTATTTGTACCTACTTCATTTCTTCGTAGTGATTATGATTGTATTCTTTCATCTCAATCTGGGGTTAAATCTATTTCATGTGGTAATGATCACTACACATAATATTATGGGAATTATGGAAAAATAAATGGGGTATTTTCGCAAACTATAAATGCCATTAAAAATGTACGTAAATTTTATGGATATATTTTTCAATTCTGTTTATCGTTTTAAAAAGGGATATCTTCATACATACGTCCATGTTGATTTTAAAAACCTCACATTCCTAAACGGTTCGAACTGGCTATAACGTCATTGGAGCTATTGACTGGTAAGACGGTTGTCACCGGCATTGGCCGGCATGACGTCAACAACGCCATATTCATGAACATGTAGTTTCAAATAAAAAAATAACAAATTTTAAATCGTTGTAGAAAATGAATTCGTCATCATAAAATAAAATAAAAATGCCACCACTATCTATTTTTTTTCTAAAAATTTTTCGTCATTAAAAATAACCAGTTATAATATATTCACGTATAATATGTCTACAATACTAATAATTTTGGATTTAGATTTTACATTCCATAATTTTATATTAACTTAAACTTTATTTCTTTGATGTGTCAGTTAATTTATTCATCGCATCATACTTTTAGTAATAATTATTTAGACACGTGTGGGATTTACATTTTTACACAATGTGATGTGGCCACACGTGGTCGTGTAGGTACCTACTGTCGTGCCCCAATAACTCTTCTAAACATGGTCCCCCCAGGCCGTGAACCAAAACTGAGAGTTGCTTAATCTCATTCTCATTCTCAAGTGCAAGTCAAGGCGCCTGATGCAATTGCACGGCATTACCACCAACCGCATTATTATTTAAAAAAAACACATAATTGTTAGTAAAACGCGGCACGAAGCTGACAATAATAATGATAATAGTGAATTGTTTAGTGTTTGCTTTATAAAGATTTTCTTCATTTTTCAAGGCGCCTTTATCTCATGGTCTTGGTGAGTGCATTCAACCATGATATGTTTTTATGAAAACCTAAAGATTGGCCTTTACAATTTAAAATAAATCTTAAGCTCTTTAATAAGCTGCTTTTTGGTTCAGTATGTATCTACTGTTAGTGGTCGATTAAACGTCAAGTGTCATTACCTACATTTTTTTTCAATGCTGCCAATTCATAAATTAATTAATCATCGCAAGTAAATTAATACTTCCTCCAGCCTACAACTTATTTATTCCTGTCTGCGTACATATTAGTTATAAAGGGTGTATAAAATCAGAATTTACCGAACAGACTTTAATCAGCGATTCCTGAGCTGATTTGGGGTAAAAAAATTGATCACGCCGCTAAACTTCGCAACGGATCACGTGCCACACATGCTACGTCTCGTCTGTACTACTACTGAAACAAGACGGAGTGCGTACCACGTGATGCCCTAAGTTATACATACCCAGTGGCTAATCGTGATAGAAATATATATAAAAAACTTATTCGAAGTATGATACAGTTAAAAGTGACCGAGGGGAATAGGGTCCCATTAGCTCAGTTGGTAGAGCACTGTCACGGAAAGACAAGGGTCCTGGGTTCGAGTCCCAGATGTGACCGTTTCCTTTTCTGATTTTTCTGTTTCAGATTTTCGTTTAGAAATCACTAATATTGTCTTCAATATTTAAATATTACAATTTGAGGTTTTACTCAATAAAGTTATTCCGAAAAATAAATATATATAAATTGTTTTTTAATTGAAAAAAATGTCACCAGTTATAAAAACGACATTCATTTGTTTTACTCCAAATAAGCAAAGGAATCGCTTCTTTAAGTGTGTCGTGTACGTGTACGTGTAAAAAAACCAGTGTAGTTTACCTATTACCTTCGGATTCTGCCTATCAATTTCTGTTCTGACTCAATACATTTTTGCGGTTCCTTTAATAATCTCCTTTTCAGATTCCTCAGATAATTCACTACATCGAGTGATGTATGGTTTGATTAAATATGCCAACTGCCACGCATTTAATGAATATTGAATTTAATTCACCGACCGGTCGGGGGCTGAGTTGACATCGCGTAGTCATCCCAGGCATAGTGTGTTCAATTCCTCTGTTGGCTATGTCCTCCATCATAACACAAGGGACATTTTCTGCTTTCTGTGGTATTACTATATTTATTACTATATTTCTATACCAAGTAGGAGATTTTTAAATATAGTCATGTTATTCGTAACCCGGGAATGTTTGTCTTTCTTTAAAATATATATATATTTTTTTTTTCTAAAAGCACACAGAATATCCGCCCACCAGACGGAGCGTATTGTAAATATCACATCGCATCTGTTATTTTGCACTTGTTATACGGACACAGTACGGACGTAGTTTAACGCATGTGATCATTTCTAGGTGGTAATTTATAGTAGGCTTGTTTGTTTTCCCAAATAAACACTGGCTACTTTGTGAGCTCCTTTATTATGGACACAGCTCAATGTTTGTTTTGCCTTTTTTAGAATTGATATCATGTTCTTTGTTGTTTCATCAACGGATGATATTACGTTACGATAAATAATACGCACGTAATTTCATATTTTACAGGGAAATTTGAACTCTTCGTAGCGATCTAATGCTGGAATAATATTGTGTAAACTGAACTTAAAAATAACCGCGAAACTCTCGTCATGCATTAACTCGGCGCGATTTAACTCTATTTAATTTGATTTGATAATCATTATTGGCTTGAAATGTTTGTTTAGTGTTTTTGATTTATCGCACGACTTCGATATTGTGACAACATTAATTTCGTTTGGTGATCTTATAGAAGTAAAGATCATTTGTCATTGGTATTATTGTCAGGCCACAGCTCGGGTTATGGATGATGTCCGCGGAGCTATCGGACAAAGCATCAAACAAATTGGCAGGTCGTTCGTCTTTACTGACATCGAGGCACGTCCGCCATTTGCAACACTTTAATACAATGCACGTAATGCGATCAGATCGCTTTAAAATTTAATGCACAATATTTTCACGAAATTTAAATTTATCTTGTTTACCGAATAAAGTAGTTATTTGACGAAATAATTAATTTGCTCCGCAATATATTTCAAAAGTCCCCCTTTTCAATCCATTTTCCAAGGAACAATGTTCACGAGGCTACCTCGGGAAATTGTTCAAGATACCCCTCGGGCGGCTGGTTCGTAACATTAATAAATTCATTAAATCTTTAAAATGATCGAAGGTATTCATTCAGGCCATTTCTTCTGACTTAAATCAATGCTGTGGTTGTATGTTGGTTCAGGTATGTCCCCCTTTCATCTCTTCGCCGAATTAATTAGTTACAAACTCGAATAATATTTTGTTAATTCTCCTTCGTTTCCAGTTTGAAGCATCCGTCCATTAAGAACTATTAACGCGTCTCTTCGATAAATCAGCTGCAACTATCGTCTCGTATTCCTTTAATGCGTTTTATCCTCCGTGGATCGCGGTTGGTATTCCTTTGTTGGGTCAGAAGGCAGAAGGCGAGTTGATGTGATATATAACCGCCCGCCACTATAGCCTGTAGCCCGTAGCCCAGTCGGGCGAGAGAAGTGTCAAACCTTATTAAATCTAATCCGACAGTGGACTGGTCCCGGTTTATATTATCTCGGATCAGAACCTCCGCATTCAGGATTCCGTCACTCTATTCTGGTATTTCATATTAGGCGGCTTTACAACAAACTTTACTGCTATAAACTAGGCCGAAAGTAAAAACTTCAACTACAATTTTTCCCGATTACCAAACAAATTTGATCATTTGATTATCGTTTTGTCCACTAAATTTTATTGATTTTTATCGCAGCATATTCAGGTACCTAGTTTGAATTTCCACTTAAAGGAATCCTTGGTGTTTGATTTGTAACGTGTAGGTACTTACACAAGAAGACGTGTAGTTATTCTTAGAATTGATCTATTGCTTAATAAGTCACATAATACTATTCGAAAAAATGTTGGCGATGACACGGTGCTCCAAAAATCCGAAAGTAAAATACCAAAGTCGTGACCGGTTCCGCCCATAGATGGTAATATAATGATGGGTGGTTATCCAGCAAATAAGTCATCATCTATGTACAAAAAATATGCAATATCAATGGCATTTTCGTTGTATCGGGCAGATCATTCACTCAAATCATTATTTAGTTCAAATTATTGAAAAAATTGTCAGATCATTTTCATGTTGCGGGTATGGGTACCGCCGCTCCGGGAATCATTTATTGGATAACCAACACCTCTGCCATGGGTCACCCCAAATGGTTCGCTACGTTCGGTAACTTAGCAGGGGTGCCCGGTTCATGGGGGTGAGGTTTATCCGGGTCTGGGCGATCAATGTGTCTGTCCACCAACTGCATGGCAGACCGGATCGGGAGGGATTGGTCGAGGGAGACCTATTAACCTCCCCAATATCCTCCTCCTAAAAGATGTGTTTTTTCTCAGAATCCGAGGCTTGAGCTTACTTAAACGTGGTCAGAACGCAGTAAATGATACTGACCAAAGCTTAGTGTGATTTATCTTCTCGAGTTCATAAATAATTATACATTATAATGGTTGTCTTTATTGGCATTCATAATGTTACAAAGGCTTATACTTAGTTAAAATACGTTGAAACACTTCTACATTATTTTATTGTTTCGTGGAAGTTAGCTTTGTTTGCATAGTAAAATGATTCGAGAAACGCCCACAAAATTATTACGCCATGGCGAGTAAACTTTTACATGCAGGTACTAATGCTGATTCCTCGTTCAAATATAGAAGATAACATCATTGACATGTAAAACGTACTAATGACTGTTATATTATATACTAACCAGGAAGTCAAAGAAAGAGTTTAAAATCTTTTCAAACGCTGTTAATATTTGAAGAAAAACTTAACGCAATAGAGGATAATAATATCCTTGTATTATACAACCTCTACACGATGTACTGTTGCAACCCCGCTGCATACAAATAACATCTAAACTGAAGACAAACAAGTCGGATTCAGATTAATTCAGTAAACATAGCGCATTATGTACACGCATGTGTAATCTCTCTCATTACGATGATAACTGCGTTAGAAAGGTTATCATTATTCTTATATTCCTTCTCTTGTACTTAGATACACGGGGTTGATGGCCTTTGAAAAAGACACCTCTCGTTTAGTTTCTATACAATAGTCTTCTATATATATCCCTGACCTGAGAATGGTTGTGTTCCGATAACAAACTTGTTCGGTCTATTTCTCAAACGAACCGCTTTATTATATTTCATAGTCTGTCCTTACTTGCGGGTACTTTTGTTTCCAGTAAGGAAAATGTATGTTTTGCAGTCCTGTATTATTCTCAATTTAGTTGTTGTACGAAATACAAAATTACAATTACTCTTTCTTGATTCCGAATACGTGCAGTGTGTAGCTACATAAAAAGTAACACTGATCGTACAATAATGATTTATACGTACCCTCATCCTAATAATAATATAAATAAATAAAAAGTGAAGACACGGTCTTAACATTTCCCTGACACAATAATTGGTCACAAATTATACGTGCGGTGCAGGTAGTGAAGTTATTGTAGTACCTCTCCTGTATCTTCTATTAGATTACGTAACTCGGTAGTGAATCAAGTTCTCGTGTGTTTGTTTGCTTTCTTTGCTGTGGAGCATTCTTTGTGAGTTCTACCCATACAATACAATATCCGCAGACAAAAGATTCTGAACATTCCAAAACAGTCACGACTCGGTATCCTAAGCTTTATTGTGTATCCAACAAAACCACATCGTCCTTACAGGAGGTGATTTTTTCGATTGAAGCCCGCATTGAATCTACCGTACGGGCGTACAGTAACTAACTTCACGCTGCAAATTAATGGTTTCTTGTGAGATGCAGTGGGTATGTTACAAGAGAAGTGACGCTGTTGATGTTAGGACCATGCGAATGTATTGTTTTCTCGTCTCGGTGGAAGTAACAGATGTGTAGAACAATATGTTTTCAAATTAATAAATTATTGCAGATAAAAATTATATCATAAAAATATTACACAAAAAATATCTAAATATGCGTCCAAGTAAAAGAATAAAGCAAATACAGTACCAAATACAAGCCCAATGTGGGCCTATATTTCCATACAAACCTGAGTTTCACCATGATTGCGAAATTCATATGAGAAGGCGTTATACGAGCACAATTTCAGGCAAGTATAAGAGAGGCAGGCCGCGTGGTAAATGGTCTAGAACCAAAATATACTGAGGCAGTATCACATTTGTGTTCATTCAAATATATATGGGAGGCATCTCTAGTTTTCCTAATTGTATGGTACGAGTATATTATTTCACAGAGAAAATACTTTTTGATGAGTATATTGCGAAAAATGAAAAAAAAATGAGAACATGAATCACATATACATGGCATTCAAATAAATTTACGTACCATCTGTGTGCTTAGGAAATTTATGTGGGTGTTTTTTTTTTATTACATATTATTGCTACTGGTTATTCGATTGAATTCTTGGTTTAAATATGCCAGGTGTCTTATTGTAAGTTGATTCCAAATGTTATTTAAGAGGGTAGATGATTAGTGTATTTACTTAAGTCATTGTTTTTTTGCTCTTGTATGTCAAAATGAATAACTGGTTTACTATTCGTGTTAGGTTGAGTATTGAACTATTTGTAATATGCGGTTGTGATTTGTGATATTTTGTCTGAATCTATAGAGCAAATTTTTGTCGCCTGTGAATAGTCGTAATATGTCGTCTGTGTCTAAAGCTTGTAGGCTGTAGGTATTGAGTAGGTAGGTGGTTGAGTGGGCATAGCGCTTGGGTCTCACCCGAGCGTCGCGTGTTCGATTCCTCGGCTGGCTAAGTCCTCCATCACAACACAAGCAACATTTTCGGCTTTCTGTGGTGGTAGTAGGAGATTTTCAAACATTGTTGGGTTATTCGTAACCCGGGAATGTTTGTCTTTCTTTAAAAAAAAAATATATATATATATATATAATTATAGATGTATCTTGGACAGATAATACTTACTTTGGATCACTTGTACACGGAGAAAATTAGATTTCAGGCCGTTTCCCATTAAACTTTGGTGTTCATTCACCTGCAAGATGCATTAATAATATATAATGACGAAATGCAAAAAATATTATGATTTTTATGAACAAGCGTTACGACATCGCGATAATACATTCCTCTTTTACTAAAAGCTTAATAGGAAACACATCAATTCATTCTTAAGGGCCTGCAGTCCCGTTGTTAACCGAATTACGAATAATTTGAAGAGATTCTTACTAAATAAAGTTTAATAAAGATATAGAAATAATAAGAATGGAGATACTCGTTTGTTAAAGCAAGAAGCAGTTACGCGTACAACACAATTACATGGGTAAAAACATGTTATCTACGGTTTTTATGAACACCCTGGCAGCCTAGTAACAAAATAATAAGATATTTCCTTTGAAGGTTTTCAAAGCTCATCGTTTTAGAAGCATGCACGAGTGAAAGGAAGAACTTAACTGTTGAATGAAAGTGATGAATCGTACCCCTTTAGAATAAGATATGAACTACCGCCCATTTAGGTGACCGGTATTTTGTTCACGGCCAGATTTATGAAATCCATTCACAGGAGCGACGCATTCCTCCACGCATTCGGGGACATGGACATGTAGACAATTAGTCTGGTACATACGCTGTATAGGTAACTCCTTCCATTTTTAATAACCCCATATTATTCAAAAACTCCAACCACTTTACATAAATTTTACCTATCATACTTTGATCGTATATTTGTTGCTCTGCATAAAATTCTTCGATGTTTAATTCTCACGTCATGAAATTTTCTCGGTAGAACCTACTTTTTAAATTTATGATAGTACGATTATGAGTATGACGAGTACTTTTTTAACCATTTAAAATGAATTCTTCACTACTTCTCATTAGATATTATTACAGATTTTGTGGGCAATGCAATGGAATTGAAGTCCATATATTTACAAGTTTTGTTCGTCCGTTTTTTTAATCTCTTGCCAATCTGTTCTTGTCCCAATCTGTTCTTGGTTCGATAGTCCATCTCGGCAACCCGCCGCGGCTTGTCTTACATGATTATTTGTCGTGCTCTTTAAACCTTAGCCCGAGGCATGCTAATCGGTCGAGAACCTGTTATTACCGACACAAGGGCCAGGATCGCGGCCTTGCGGTACACCGCTGCGAAGGGAAATATTCTGTATTTGTGGAACGCAACCGACCAACCATCTAACAGGTATCAAGGAATGCGCATACACAGTTTTTTTAAATAAATTCTTAAACACAACAAAAAACATTTATCATAGCCATGTTTTTTGGTAGGGTCATATGACTTCAATAGGGGACAATATGATAGCGGTTTTATAGTGACATCGTATAACTTTAAGAGTTTAAAAAGGTCGGAATTCCTAAAGTTAATAGTGATCCATGATACGTTCGAATTAAATTAAGACATTTACATATTCCCGCTTTAAAAACATATCATCTTCTGTCAACTTTCAGTTGGTAAAACAAGGCCCTTAACATTGTTTGTGATTGTCGTAATACTATTTCTTCCACCTAGCCCCTTTTCATCAGTCCCTATTGTACCTAATTATCACTAGTATTAAACCTAATTATCACTTACCCGGAAACCGGCAACATATAAACTTAGCCAGTTGCAGATATTCCCTTGTCCACTGGGATAATAATCTTGACTTTCAGCATTCCTAACGCAGTTTTTTGCAAACACACCTAAACATCCCGAGAATGTCTACACATTTACTTCTCCGCCACAGGAATGTTTGACCAGAAGTATTCAACGTACGACTTCCGGTCAAATACATATCTACACTTTTGTGACGACAAGAGTAGATAATCCTTTTGATATTCTATTGAAATCTTATAGAACCTAAACATTTACAATTTAAAAACTACCTTTTTGAATACCTACCAATGTGCTTCATGTGCATCTAGTAACAGAGTGAAAATAGTTAGTTATAGGCATTTGCAAAAGACTTCACCGTGGTTAGATTTTTTCAAAGCATGGTAAAAGTTATGCAAATTTCAATAACTGTACTTCGACTGATGTATTGTTTTAACCCTTATGGTGCTGCCACACGCAAAGCTCACATCAAAAGTTAATGTACAGCGCATCATCTTTTCTACCGACACACGACGCTATCAAATATTTCTTCCTATGGTAGGAGAGGGGGTCAGTTGAATTCGAGAGCGGCCGAGGAACATAATTTCATCTGTCAAAGTGACAACTTTACTTACTGACAGCTTGAGCACGTTTTCGAAATGGATGATACTTGTCGCCTATTGCTGGATCTGTTGGACAGCTCATCCTCAGATGATGATGCCGCCAACTATATAATTATAAATGCTATTTATAAACGATTTTAAACAATCTGCGCGTAAATAGCGCATTTTCACATAACCTGACATAACCTCTCCGTCGAATCAGGAAATTCGCAGTTCGCACGCCGATCGACGAAAGCGACATATAATAAATTATTGTAAAATAAGCTCAAATTCGTCCAAGCCGTCCAACTTTTATCAAAAAACCGAATGATATTACCATATAAACATACTGAGATTAAAAATATGATTAATTTTGAAAGGGCGAAAATTTGTTTACTTCAAATTCAAATATTGATTATATTTATATTTTAAATATATGTTAATTTAAGTATGTTTGCCAAATAAAGTTTTTTTTTATGTTTCTAAATTTACTAGCACACGTGACGATATGCGCTAACATAATAAATAAGAAATGCATTATTAGGCTGCTTATGTCATGGCTGTCAAAGGGAACACGGAACTTAGTTGGTAGCTCCGTAATTAAAATGACCCCCTCTCCTTTTTACGGCGGAGAGGGGGACGCATAACTTTTCAAATATCGCGTCGGGAGCGGTTACGTAAAATAAATTCGGTTAGCGAAGTTCAGAACCACACTTATAGCGCGTTATCTTTTTACGTGTGTCGGGTCTGTATGGGATTGTATGGCGAGCGCTATTGTGCTTTATATTATCTGTTGATGTGAGCTTTGCGTGTGGCAGCAGCTTTAGAAACAAAAAGTAAGATATATCTCCCAGCCTGACACGGACTCATGTGATAATAGACATTTTGTATTACGGTGAGGCATATAATATACATTTAGAAGTTTGCCACGCTCCCGAATAAATTAAAATATTCTATGAAACGACATTTAGCATTTGAAAAATATTTGTTTCAGTAAATTTTTGAATAATTTTTTTTTTCCAAAAGAAAAGTAAAATGACAATAGCTTTTATAATACCTTTGTCCGATGAAATGTTTTTTTTCGTGTAAAGTGATAATTGCAGTAAACGACTTTAAAAAGTTTATTTTAATTGCATATATGTGTGGATTTGTAATGCTAAAATCTGAAGGACTCTTTGATCTGCTTTCAATAATACTATTTTAAAATATGTTCAAAAACATCGAATTTTGAATCTGGAATCGAATGTATTGGAAAAATATTTCCCGAGCAATCTTGACAGAAATACATGCAAAATATAGAGGCTCTAGGGGTCTTACCAAATTGAAATATCTCAGCTTGCAATATATATATTTTATTTATATGTAAGTTTCTTGCGATAATATAATATTGTGTTTAATTGTATGCGTACAATAATGAGGCAAATTATTCACAAACAGAACAGTGTCGAGGAATTCTGAATAACCATTATGTTTTAACTGGGACTTCTAAAACTGGTTGTCGGTCATCAATATTGTAATACGTTTTCATGCTTCATTTATTCGGTATCCAAGGATTGTTGATCGACCTTGCTACTGCATTCCTTTGGGTCTATTGCCATTAAATTTGCTACTCGTTCTACGTCTCTCCCCAGCGCCAGCGTTCAGCGGCCAGCAAGCAGATCCTAGCGCGCGCCCTGGAGCGATTGATTCATTCTTACCGAGAATCTGCGGGACCTACCTTCATCACGTTTCTGGGAATAATCCTCGCTTTTTAATATGCCTAAGTATATGCTGTCTTTTAAGGATCGATCTTGAGCACCTATCGTGGTTTCATTAGTATGTGTAATTTAGTTTGATTTGCAAAAAACTGCGGATTTCCTCTAATATTTTCCATAGCTTTTATGGCCATTTCTGAAGTACTGGATTTCTTTAAACTCGTATATGTATTCAGCACGTTGAAGTCGTGCCAGGTTGGTAGAATAATGCGATTATCTTATGATATTCCCACGGCGCGATGGCATGGGGAATTTTCGGACAAAACTAAACGCATCTTATCACACTGTTGCGTTTTGTTCCCATGTCTACAGTCGTGTATATGTCCATAATTAATCAACCATGTTTGTTTCGCTCCTTTGAACTTTGAAAAGTGCCTCAGAGAATGGAGCTATAGTATAAGATGGTGAAATGACGTATCTATATTGTATTATCAACATTTTTTATTCGGCCATTCATTCAGGTTGTCGTATGTATGGTATACGACCATGTTCTTCGTTTTTATGGAGCCACGAGTTCTTGTTTTCATGGCAACTTTAGGAGCAAAAAATATTATATTTTTATAAATTATTCACGGCCTTAGTAGTAAATGATCTCTCTGATGTTAATATGACCACAATAGTACAAAATATGAAAACGTTGATGGAAGTCCATGATTTTTTCGCGGTTAGAATATTGAATCAAAACCAAGCTGGTTTGACTTTTTTGAATCGTTTGAATCGTTTCCTATTAGAACTTTGGCTACTCGAATTTTCTGCTTTTAATTGAGCTGACAAATAAATAAGTGTAACATTTGATAATATTATTTTGTTATGACTAATATGATATATTCGATAGCGCAGCGGGAGCATGGAGTCAGGAGTGTACCTATACGAGTATGTAATGACTTGCCAGAAAGGTGTTATGCAAGACCCCATAATATATGATAGTAATTACGCGAGGTATTCGGACGATACGGTATATGGCGAGTGAGCTGGCGCGGCGACCCAAATACTCATTAAATTGAAATTACCGCAAGGCCGTACCGCGTTGGCCGGATTTATGATGGTTTTGTCGGCCACAGTCATTTTCGAACAGATTATTGAACCTTTTGTTTATTATTGTGGAGTGTCGCTGAATATTTGTTTTCTATAAATTCTACTTAAACTTTCTATGATGAATGGATTGGTGTGGAATTTAATAAGGACAAAAAGCTGGACGCTGCCATGTCTGAACAGTGAACCAACCAGTAGACTAGGGAAATTAATGTGTATTTTGAGCTAACATTGCACATCCGTGTTGACACTTTTGTGTGTTTTTCTCATCCCATTTATTACCATAAAGCACAGACATAAGAATATATAGACTAGAAATTAAAGGTGAGGAGTAAAATCAACTGTTGAAGAACGAAGGGGGTAAAGCTGACTGTGATTCGTCAATAAATCAATCTGACAGTATGTAGGCATCTCGCATTATAATATCACCATTTAGTTCTTAAAAGTAAAATCTGCTTTTGAATGAATAGACATTTTTACATGGGAGCGCAAATTACTCGCCACGTTATGAACAAATTTCGAAGTCCAAATTCGGCAAAAAAAATTTCTTCTATTTTCAGAGTCGAATATTTTGTTTACGTATTTAGTTAAGACACTTTTATAAGTGTTCATAATTTACTTCCCAGTAACAACGATGCGCACACTTGAGAATCGCTACATTCGACCAGATGTATCTCGATGTGATAGTATATGTTTCTACAACTGATTCATATTATACGATGTGAATAAGCTTAAAATGATGCTTATGTGGAATATAATACGACAATTGGGTTTATTCTCGTTTTCACATCTATTTTTACAAGTTTTCATATCACAAGCCACTATTTTGCCGTGTTATTTCATAAAATGCCTCGACCATAGCTCGACGCTAGTTCGAACAAGAATGATGACGTCACATTCTCAAGATTCACGGGAAGCCATACGCGAGCCCAGCCGGCTCCAATGGAACCGGTATGGGGAGTGGGGAATAATACGCTTTTAATCACTTAGGGCAGGTCTACTAATATTCATATGTCTATGCCATAAAGCTATTATAATAAATCTATCTAAAACATTATCACTTCGTTCTCCACGCTGACTTCTCAAATCTCCTTTAAATATCCCATCTTCATTTTCACTGTATCTGTCTCTGTCTGTATTACATTATGAACAAACCTTGTCTTATTTTACCCGATCAACCTGCAGCAGGCGTCATTTGTGGTATATTGAAGCCTAGATTCTACATTGGTTAGTCTCCCCTGACAAAGCGTATGCGTTTGTTTCCCCCAGTTTTGTTATGGGCAAACATATGTACGTTTTGCCTTTATAACTTTCCAAACATTTCGTTCTGGTTCTAAATTAATTTGTATTTATTTTCAGGAATTTCAGACCGTCATGTTCTTTGCGCGCTAGTAGCACGTGCCTGGCAATGCGCTGGTTCAAGAAAAACGGCGAGGGCCCCCGCCTGCTGAGCCTGTCCCCGCTGCGGGGGGAAGCCCCGCGGGGGCCGCCGCCCCCACCGCCGCCCCCTGAGCCCTTGGCGCCCGCCCTCCCGCCCACCCTCGCCCCCGTCCTCACCCCGCCGCCACGCACCATCAGGAGATCTAGGATTGGTAAGCGAATAAATTCTAAATAATTATGATATAATGCGTTCACCTTTCACCTTTGGTTTTTGCTAATAGTTTAGGTTTCATTCGTTACGCTCGGGTATTTTATTTGTAATAAAAGTTAATTTATCTTAATTTATAAACATTTTTAAAATGCCCAGTAATTTTCTCTCAAATTCTGGTCGTCAGTTGATGTACGTTTCTGGTACCTGGTATGGAGTACCTACTGTAGATATAGTGATACCTCGTTATGTTTTTGAAATTGTTTCTTTTAAAGCGCTGAATATGAAGAATATATAAAAGTATACCTATGTATGTACTCCATGTTCCAAACCCATCATGCGAAGAAACCACTCTTTACCAAAATGGCCACTCAATAAATTGACGTGAGCCGGAGCTTGTCGGTGATCTCAATCACTAATCATTATTGGCTTACGAAATTAGAAGACTGTCTTCGTGGTGACGATGACCAATCGGCAATCGACACAAGTTTGTCTTGTGAATATCTTTGGTCTCACCGTATGCTTCTCTCTAATTAATCTCCAGTCAAACTCTAGTTACTAAATATGCATAACATTTGAAATCGTTTTGCAAAATACCTTATTATTTATCAACTCTACGCAATCTTCTGCAAAGAAATACCTGTTACAAAACCGCTATTCATTTTCTCCGACAAAAGGCCATCTTTGTAATGTGATGTGCTCAGTACTTGGTTTTCGTTGCCTTTCTATTGAAATAAGTTTAAGTATTTGTACTTGTACTAGCTGTCGCAATTCCGCTTACCAAATTGTTGGTATTGTTCTCAGACACCTTCCACACTCCGTAATGGTGTAGAAATTTGTCAAACAGTGGTAAACCCTTTACAAATATTTACGAGTTCCTGTGACTTCATTATCAAAGCTAAAAGCAGTTCTAAAAATAAAAATGGCTAGGTAGACATTTTCGAATCATGCGTTACAAAAAAAAAAAACCAAGCATCTGGGTGTTACTTCCATTTCGGCAATGGTATTTATGTTTTAAGTTAATAAAATTTTCCGATTTCGTAGAGAGGCCGATAAAACTAAGAATTTCCGTCGCCCCGTGGTAAGAATGAGCACGCGCCACGCCGCCCGCCCCGCCCATGGTGTTGGTGTTGTTGGCTGGATGTGGTGAGTGTCGTCACCGCACGTGCTTTTCATTTTCATCAGCATTAACTCATCTGCATTACCAAAGCCGTGCAAATGCTTCGGTTAACCGCCCTACTTGGGAACCCTTCTATACTGGGAGTCTCGATATAGAGTACACGAGATGGGCCTTTGCAGGTCGGACAACTACTAATCCAGTAGTCTCATATCTGATATGAAGACGAGACTGCCTATCAATAATTTTCTTTGAATTAATACAATACTAATCTGCGAATTAAGAACAATATTGTTTCTTCAATAACAAAAAAATACTCTACGGAGACATGCGAGGCAATTTCATCCCCATGGCGATTGGCGACCAGGGCAAGGAGTAGGTACTATCACTACACTGACTACACGACACTGGTTCCTGAGACAATATGTTACTTGTAAAAGATGTCACCATTTAGTAATTTTAAATCAATGGGCTGATCACATTCAGCGCATTCCAATCTCCGTCCGTTGGCGCAAGGGGCTCATTGCACCCGGGTCTGTTCCCAGCTTGGCTCTGATGGCAGAAGGTAATAGTCTGTGTCTACATACAGTCCACACTCCACTGTCCACTGTCTACAAGCGCAGGCGGTATCGGCAGTTGGTTGTTAGCTAGTTAGTCACATAGATCGATTGCCTTATCTGGCGGGCTTCAACACATCGACTAGTTGACGCCCGCAGAAGACTAAGCGGAGTAATGTTTCAGATTGCCTATTGAATAACAACACAAACCAAAAAGTATTCTTGATTTTTTTTAAATACCCTCGCGGCGATGATCGAAGACTCCTTAATCACATTTCTTGTAGATTGACGTTCTCTAATAAAACAACTGTTAATTTGACGTTTAATACAACAGGTTACATCTATTGCTTTGAGTATTTTTATAATCGGCACTTAAACAGTTGTATACTTTTGCAGGACTTCCCCACCTTCCTCCTCCCCATCTCCCTCCCCTCCACAATACCCTCAGCCTCACAACATACCCCAATTGGGGATGCCATAGTCTCACTGGCTCCAGACGGGTGCAGTTGGGACTCTTGTGCGGTAATACTGTAAAAAAAAAAAAAAAAAAGGACAAACAGGCGATCAATGGATATTTAACATAAAAATGATATGTTTCATATGGGTGATAAGTAAAAACTAATCGGGAATATTTTGCAGGTACAAGATATGACGTAACTTACGTAACACCAGATATGTAGTCAGGCCATAGTAGCAGCTAGTACCTACAAGCCAGGCCTGGTACTAGTCAGGCCGCCCCATACGGGTAAGGTAAAAGTAAGTTGCTTGTAATTTCACTTTCGTCCATATAACATTTTGCCTTGGGTAGGCCGTTACCCGCAATTTATCGTCGCGATAGACCATAGACCCCTCGTAAAACATGCAGATTGCAATTTTGTAGCTTGTCTAGGTTATTTACACCGCACATGAGTTAGTTAGACCTCGAGCGCAATATTGGGTCGTTTGTAATATTTTCAGCGCACCTTGAACTTAGCTGCAAATTATTGCCTCCGCTTGCTGCTGCTCTCCCGATACTGTTGGTGATAACTTACAACTGGCGCTGAAGGAAATATCATCGGATTTATTCCCTAAGCCCGCAGTCCACAGGCACTTGTGATGAAATAAATTAAAACTTGCTTAAATAATTCTAGTGGTCACGCGAAGAACATGTTTCCACGCTGTTAATCGACTTAGTATGATGGAGTGTGTAAAGTGAAGAGAGTTAAAATGAGGAACTGCTTTCGGGTGAGGCTTAATATTCCCCGCTGGGTCACAGTAAATGTAAAGGAATTATCATTTTGTAGGCAAAATTATACACTACACAACACGCTCACGAGCTTTCGAAAAGTCCCACGACGTAGTTAGTTTATTCAATTCATTTTGGTTTTAGGCACGAATTCTATTGAAAAAACTAAATCACAAGTGAACATCTTTATTCTTTGTACAACACGTCGGGTTTTTCACACACTTCGCAGTCTAATTCTCCAAGTTCAATACGCCTACGACTTAAATTTATAATTGAATAATAACAGCAATGAATTCAATTAAAATCCAAGTTAATTGGAACTTACAGCAGATGATTTAAAAGAAAACAGGGATAGCAGAAGACCATTAGAGAAATTCCTTGTCATTATAATATTTTTGTTTTAACGTTTTTTGAAAGATTTTTTTAGTTTGCACGCAAAAATTGTCGCTTTACGAGTATCTGCATTAATAATAATGACTTACGTATGTGCATAAAATCATTTTTAACGCAATCACATAATAACATCTAACTGCCATGCATAATTCGGAATACCTACGTGTTTACAATATTGTGTGTATTTTATTGGGGTCAATGTTACTTGTGAAATTGTACAAATCCAAGTCATGTACCTAAGAATAATATTATCATCATAACATTAATACGAGTAGCTCGGTGTGTTCTATGTACTGTGCTACCTGATTTTAGTACAATAATGGTTTCTTAACAATGACAGTGAAATAATTAATTGATTAGTTACATTATGTGATTTATTATCCGGAAACTAATCAAATTATGTATTGGCTATCATATCGCGTTAAAATAACTTGTATATTTTATAATTTTTTGAAAATTACCATGTTTTAAACCACTCTATTATACAATTTTACAAAAGTCATCTAGTTTCGGTTATCCCATAACTAACCTTCTTCAGGACCGGAATAATATAAACTAACCTATATACCTACCTATATATATATATATATATAGGTAGGTATATATATATATATATATATATATATATATATATATATATATATATAGAGAGAGAGAGAGAGAGGAAAAATATATTAGAAGGGGACAGAACATCAGAGCGTGGTAGGTAGAGGGGTGGGAGGAAGGTAGGGGTTACTTGGGAGAAAGGGAACAGCTTTAAAATGGGACTTTTGGATAATTATTTTTGTTTATTTAAAATAAGTACATTATTATGTTTATTTTCCCAAATAATACTAACGGTTTTACCGTGTGCACCAGCATGAAAAGGTCTGCGTTGAGCTGTACTATTTGGAGTTATTTATCTTTGTCTAAGAAAGTTCACATTTTGAGCAAATCATTATAGTATATATTATTTTCTTACGCGCCCAACTCCGTAACTTACAGTTTATTTGGGCGCCTTTTAAAGCTTCTAATGGTCCTACGTTCCCATCTCGCTCATCCAAAGGGTTAGCTTACGTGAGCAGCTTACTGTGATGGCCACAGCCTCCCTGGTCCATTTATCAGTAGGTACTGCGCCAATGATAGATTCCTAGTACCTAGTGGCTGGGTGTGAATTCGCGGAATTTCCCAGGAGGTATAAGAAACGGCATTTCGAAAAAGCCGCGGCTCTTTGAAATAATATTTATTTCTAACGGTAACATAAATCTATGTGAAAAATGTCCGTGTATTACCTAAAAGTCACATGCGTGTTTTTAATTTTATATACAGCTAAATAATGTTTTTTTCCCATTTGTACGAGATGGTTCACTAATCTTATAGCTATCCATAAATAATATGATTAATATATATATCTGCGATTTTTATTTCGGAAAGCTTCAACAAGACTCCTAAAAACTACACGATAATACTACTTTTGGCAGCTTTATTTGCCTTTTCGTCTAAGCACTGTATTTACACTTTACACTAGCAAGTTGAGAGTAGGTAACCGCGCCGATAGTAATATGAAAAAGGAAGCAATTAAACTTGGTTCATTCCAAATCGATTCCACCGCCGCTTCCCAAACTTCCTTGGCCTGGCGCCATATCGCAAGTCATCGACTTATTTTACCAATTTCGCTTGGCTGAAGATAAACATTTTTTCAATCCATTTAACGCGTCCGATCCACTTACCTCTTGAAACCGCCACAGCCCAACTGATGACATTCAAGTAGAAGCTGCCGCAATCAGCGGAGCGTTAACCCTGGCTTTATATTGTTCTGGGGGAAAATTATGTGGGAAAATATTTATGTCTATTGTTGGGAGAATCATGAAAAGGATCCCCTCGTTTTTTTTGTAGAAATCTCACATCTACAATCAAGTCAAAAGAAAGGATTTTCGTGTTTTTATTGTGTTACAGAAACAATTTCTAGCTCAACGGGATATTGGGGTCACTGAGGCCTGTAAGATACTAAAATAATAAACAACCAAATGACTTTGAATAAACTCATTCCGAGAAGCCAAATATTATTACTAAAGCATGACCTCCGTGGTCGAGGGGTAAGGCTCTTGACTAGCAATTCAAAGGTCGCGGGTTCATATCCCGGCGTGCGCCAGTAAATTTAGTTGATGAATTTGTGTTATTTCACATTTATTCATATAAAATAATATATAGTATACATGCGGCACGTTCAAATGTCGAAGATACTCTCAGTATCACTCTGGTGTAATGCCACCATGCAGAATTGAAACTTTGCTTGAAGTGGCTTTAGCCGTGTTTTCTGGCCAGATCTGGATAGCCAGGTACTCCCACACCTTCATCTTCTCCATCTCTTTCTCCTACACACTACCTTCAGCCTCACAGCATACCTATTGGGGATGTTTAAAAAGCATTATTGTTTTCTGTACAAAAAACGTATCAACGGTTTTGTTTTCGTAATTCTTTATTGTTTAAGTTTTACCAATTGAATTTGAAAATTAACAATTGTCTATAGGTTTGTATGGGTCATATTTTGAATAGCGCTATTAATCTGTATGAAACAGATGTTCATTGATGGACGCCAAATATCATCAATGCAAACAAGCAAAAGTTCTTATGTCTACAGTGTAAAATTTAATACTAAGCCAACAAATTAGTAATTATCGTATGTACATAGTTATAGAAACGTGTATTTAATTATATGGTAAAACTAAACTAATACACAGTGTATGACTTTAGTATTGAAGAAAGGTGGTATTTGATCTCTTTGTAGCGGTTTAAAACAACAAGCCCCGACTTCTATACCACCGGGCTTGTTGTTTTAAACCGTTACACCTTTTCATAATAATTGTTATTTGAACCACATACGTCAGCAAAATGTTTGCCTTAGACGAACAATAGACTTTATTCGGAAATTTAACGATCGTATTATCAAATAATTTAATCAATGTAAGCCAACATTTTGTGTCCATATTATTTTTTAAATGTTACAAAATAACTCTGTTCGTATATACGTAGGTATTAATGACTAACAGTTACAAACAAATCATAATTCGCATAAAATGAACAATATTATTTTTTTGAATTTTTGTCATTTGACACATAGATAATACATGAATGATTTTACCTCCCACTACCTTTGTTTTAGAATTTAATTTAAGCAATCTCTAAGGAGGCATGGTAGCAGAATGCGTGCATCTCGACAACTTGAATTTTGTGTTTTTTATAAAATAATTACGGTTCTAAAAATCTTAAAATCCCGAGCTAACTGTATAAAAAATTTCGATAATAATGAATAAAAAATTATCAGTACCTACATGATTTATTTTATGTGTTCGGCACAACATGTGCCACACACATAAGTAAGAATAGTAAAACAACATAAAGAAAGTAACAAGTATGGTGGTGCGCAAATCCTTTGTTCGCAATAGTGCGGGGTTGGACGCGGTGGTGCGATAAAGACTAAGACAAACAAAACGAATTGAATTTTGCCTTAGTGTTTGCAAGAGGAAAATGAGTGGGAAAGGCCAAAGACTTACTCTGGTCTCGTTCTCCTTAGCCGCTGGTTTCTTTTCACTTATCAGCTTGCAATTCCCTTTTAACATTCGCTCACTTAACACAAAACAAAAACAGTGACATTCACTGCGGCGGGTAAAACGTTTCACTGGACGATGTGTGCTCCAAAAACAGTCATAGCCGTGTTCAACATATGCGGATACTCAAGATGACACGAATGTTCGCGGTAAGATGCAACGATAATAAATGCTCCTTGTCTTTGGCCCGGGTCAAGGAAACGGGACAAGGGGCAAAGGGGGGGGGGGGGTGAAGGGTACACATTTTAAGGCTATTCAATTTTAAAACCTCACGCGCAACTAAAGTATGTATGCATAAAGTAAAAAATAGTTTAAAAAAGTAAAAAGTATGAAATAACAAAAAACATATAAAATCACAAATAGTAAATAAAAGTATGTGAAAGTATAGAAGCAAAAAAAATAATAATCAAAGTTTTACCGGGAGAAAATATTATGGATTGTACAATACGCCATAATTAATTTTACTTGTATTTATTCCTAATGGTTTAGTATAAGAGTGTACCCATGAAGTACTAGTTTTTAGGCAAAAACAAGACAAAGCGTTTATAGTGTGTTCTGGGGTTAAGTGCGTTAACTTCAGGAGTTAATTCTACATGATGGTAGAAATTTTTTTTTTTGAAATTCCAATGCAAGTATATTGATTTTCCCATACAAACAATTCAACCTTTTAACCTAAAAACTTCTTTAAAACATTTTACTCTCTGATTTATGAAAAGAGGTAGATAAACGTCAAAAGCGTCCATAAATTTCCAAATAGAAAAACATTTTGGCAAAAGCTTCACAATTATTATACGTAATTCGTGCCCTCGCCTTGCCCCGTGATTCATTTTGCTTCTGTGATAATATTATTATTGTTCGTCTTCAGCTTTCTTGGTTTGTCGCCAACATGGAACATTGCGGTCGGTGAAAATGTATCTTGATTTAATTATAGCTGTGGTGAATAATCCAATAGAAGAGTAGGGTTAAGAGTTATCTCCTTGTTTTGTGGTGAGACCTCGGCGCCACGGGAACTGGGTGGTGTGTGGGGGACGTCTGGGGTCAAACTGTGATGTCATTGATTCCGTAAACAACATTCGAGTCAACCTTACTAAGAATTTACGGGTCCCTGTCACTATTTCAACTAAAACTGTTTTGTTAAAATTGAACTGCTCCGAATTGAAGTTTACGAGTAGGTAAAAGTTTTTATTTTTATTTTCCTTGGAAAACCAACGGCTTGAAACATTTTGATGACATCAAAAGGTGTCATGAAATATGTATAGAGTAACTGAACCAGTAAAGTGTTTACACTCGTGTGAAAGCTTAAAGCACTTACGTAAAAGCTTAGATTTGAAAAGAAATTAAATCGAATTTGATAATGGATGATATAAAACAAAGAAATCTCAAGTTCAATCTCTTCTTTTTACCGACATCAACAGTCACGCCATTGTCGTGGTAAAGAAAACATTACTAATTTTCAAAATTATGTGAGCCTGCGACGCTTCTAAGGAATATACTTCAGTGTTAATTCAATTTCACTTGGTGCGTACCTAATACCTACTTATTGTTTAAGTTATTGCAACATAACAAACACCAGATAAAAAAGATTCCCCTTTTCTCCAAATAAATAGCTCGGTGAAAAGTCAAGAAAATGCTATATTAATAAATACTCAGTTGCCTTCCCGAGCTTGCTGTCCTTATAAAGAAATCATAGATTATTATTATTTTATAATTTCACCTTTCGCGAAGATCTCACAGTAAATGTTGTCCTCTCATTAGCGGTGATGGGTAATAACGGCCAGCTTCCTGGTATTTCAGAGTCCACATGACTAGTGACTAGTGACTAGTGACTAGTGACTAGTGACTAGTGGCTAGGCAGCGCACCGCTCAGAGCTTGGCGCCATATGAAACATCTAACATACCTGGCGAATAGTCTTAGATCACCTCAAATAAACTCGTGTCAGTTAAATTCATCCACGTCTATTCTGCTGCCCTGGAATCTATTCATTAGCACCTGCATTTATTGCCTTATATCGAAGTGTGGCTTACATCTCGGTGACCAGCCTCATTTCTCAATAAGCAGACAAAAGAGTAGGATCCGGACCCTCTTCCTTTTCCAGCTTCCCTGAACAACGCTGATAATAATAAATAAATTACAAATTACGATAAACAAAAATTAAAAGATTTTTCTCTTGAATAAATTTACAATAAATTGCATCATTTTCAACGCTCAGTAGGTACTTTTCTCCCCCCTTAGTAGGGTAGAGTCGGCAAATCGTATTTTCTACTGTTAATTTATTTTTATTAGGAAAGTTCTGGAAAGGAAAAAGGTTTGATGAGTGTCCGGGGTGGGTCAACATGTCCAGAGTCATGTCCCGCTGGGTCAAGAGTCCAGCGGGAGAGGTGGAAGGGTCTCTCTCAATCGGCCTCTTCCGGTCCGGCCCTCCACGCAGCCGAGACCAATACAAACCTTGCTCCATCAACCCGGGCATCCCTGCTAAGTCACAAACGTAGCGAACCACTTGGGGTGACCTATGGCAGAGGTGTTAGTTGTCTTGGTACAAGAGTTCCTACTTCTCCCAACCGTCTGGACCAGTGAGACTATGGCATACTATGGCATGTTGGGGTATGATATGGGGCTGAAGGTAGTGGGGAGGGTAGGGAGATGGAAGGAGGAAGGTGGCTACTCAAATCTGGTCACCAAACACCGGTAGTAACTGAATGGTAGTAAGAACCAGAGCGATACTGAGAGTATCTTTCACGTGTGTACGACTTACCTTCTATATTTATAATAACACAAGTGTGTTGTGGTCCCCGATGGTCCGTGTTACATATTATAGGACTGTACTCGTCGCCAAGCCTAAGCCGCCAGTAACGCGGTGTTTATTTCAACCGAGGAAATGCGAGCGCAGCATTCCTAGATCTTCGCATGGGCACGTCTATTAGTATTGTTTTAGTATGGCAACTTAGCTATTAATTATTGGTGATTAAATGAATCATTGTCTGCGGGTTCTGCGTACTCGTCACCCGTCTCAGGTCGCCGCAAAGCAAGCACATCCTGCGCGCACGTAGCTTATTCACATTTCCTGACAAACACTTCTATATTCGGTTTATGTTCAATTCACCTACTCACCAAACGATTATGAGTCTTAAGACTATTTGATTTAAGTTCTACTTTAATAAGTTGTTGCCTGTCGCGCATAATATTTATATCTTCTGCCTAAGGAACTGAATTGCCACCATACTAAGAATTAAAAGATATTTATAATAAAGCCGTCAATTGTGATTCCTTCTATTTATTCCTTCAGTCGTATCGACACGCGGTTAGCTGAAGGTGTTTAAAGTGTTGTTCTTTTTACTCTTCAAATCGTTGATTCATGTTGGACATCATTATGAAGTGGGCAGATTGTGAGTTGATTCACGTAAAATCACTGTGGAATATTTATTTTATTGTATTCACTACTATATTTATGAGTAAAGATTCGGATTGCGTGTTGTGCGTTATTTTACCAACTTGCGATATGGAAATTATTTGTTTTAAATAAAAATTTAACACATTTTAATTTGAGACGTTCCCGCGAAATTGGTTGCACATTTTGTATGTTCTTGTTGTTGTTAATTCCTATAATTGGTTTAAAGATTCAAGTGCAGAAGATTTGTTGAATCTAAGAAGTGTTTCTTTTCTCATTGCAGATATGTCACCAGTCAGATGGACACATCACCGGAAGAGCTCCAGCAGCTCTCAAGAAACCAACTTGTACAATTTGTCCGAACAAATCATAATAATTGAAAAGCCTTCCCAAAGATGCCCGCGATATTTGTCTCCCCACGGAAGAAAGATCTCGCTCAACACTCCGGGGAGTTCCCCCCCGAGACACCTCACTCCTACATTCCAAAGAGACCGCTGCGGGTCCTTAGAAAAAGAACACATTTACGCCCGAGAAAAGCGCAACCCTTTACTCGACAAGGTGAAGCACACGCGGCTCTCCTGCTTCAAGGCTTCTCCGTCCTTGTCGCACGAGGACTCCACCTCCACTTCGGGCAGCGAGTGCAGCTCCTTCGGCCTCAACACCACGCACATTGACGAACCGGAGAACTTTCAATTCAGCCGAGATCCTTACAATTATAACAAGTATCTGAGACAAAGCCTTTGGAGTAAAAAGGCTTCGGAAATAAAAATCGACGACAATGATGACGTTTTCACGTCTCCGAATCACACTGACAGCTCTTTTACCGGCGTTCGAAGAAGATCTTCCAAACACCCTGACCGAAGGGGTTCCGACCTCAGGTGCTACAGTGCCAGCTCGGAGCACGCGCAGGAAGACCATCTGATCCCTAAAGTCAAAACCACTTTATCCAAATCGAGTGATCAAATTTACGATGATGACCGTGAATCGATGCCAAAAATAGGTGACATTAGATTAATTGATTCAAAAGTCAGACGTAGGGGTGAGCGAGTCAGAGTCAAGTTGGACAAGGACACCATCGGCCCTAGTTCCTGTCTCGCCGCCAAGCTGAGAGCGATGTCTGATAGATACCTCAAATCTTCTACCAATAGATTCCTCGCCAAATTATACAAAAATAGTCCACCAACCGAAATACCTTTAAACGAGTCAGTGAACACCCCGAGTGTAGAAAAACGTAAAAGGAGTCGCAATGGCGTCAAAGCGAAGTTACGCAGTTTCTCTTACGGTGCCCTTCCGGGATTAGACGAATTCCAAAAAAGTCATAATCCCATTTACCAAGAAGATATTATAAACAATTCTTTCGGGGACGAAGAAGCGCTCATAAAAGATTCAGAAGATGCGGATTCTGGTATTCTGGTGAACGAATCGGCAACCTCGTCAATATTTGACAGCGACCGTAACCCGTCGCGCTGTGAGAGCTCTTCGTCGCATTTCGGTCTACCCTCGCACAACCGCAGCGTCTCTGGTGACCAAAGTAATTCTGTCAAAGCTCCCGGAGTGCCGAAGTACACGGAGGAATGTGAGCCGTTCGAGCGTAAACAGAATATGACAAGACACGCACAAAGAGCTTTGTCGTTGGATCGAAAAGAAATTCTTAGAAGAATACCGCGGGCTGCGAACGAAACGGCGGCGGAGAGGACATTGGCGCTCACCGAGCAGCAAAAAAGGCGTCAAAGGCTACCGGATATGGTAGACTGTGGAATCCCTCCCATCCCGCCTTGCAGGAAGACTGGCGGAAAAGGAGCAAAAGGCGACAGACTGCAATCCGAATTCAAAGTGGTACGAATCGTCAGGAATGACCCATTAGACGAGCTCGGAATTTTCATCGCCAAAACGAAGTTAACCGATCAGGGGAACGTGGGATACCTCGTCGCTCATGTCGTACCTTCCGGCCTAGCAGAAAAGTAAGTCCTATTTTAATTATGTCTTCTCTTTATCTGAACAAACACGCGTAATACATTCAATGAAGAGATTTCGTTAGAGTACATTCAATAACTTTTGGATTTGTATCCCCAGATTTTGATATCTGAATACTGGACTGAAAAATCACTAATATTTTATTTTTTCCTTGTAATCGTTTTTAATGATTATTTTACTTGGGCATATTATAACCTGTATTGTCACTAACGTATAGAACTTAACTTTTAGGGAAGGAACACTGAAGATTGGCGATGAGATTCTGAATGTGAACGGGCGGAGGCTACGCGGCCTGACGATGGCAGAAGCGAGAGAAACGCTGCGCGGGGGAACTTCCGAAATAGATCTCGTTATTTGCAGATTTCATGAAAAGTATTCCAGCCCCGCGACGAGTAGGAAATCTTCAATGAAAGCCAAGTACAAAAACAATTTAAAAATGAAAGAAAGTCCGGTGGATTACGAAAATACATTCGTCAATGGACAGCACGAGAACATAATATACGCCAACAGGAATGATATAATGATTCAGGCCCAGAGCACTCCCAAGCTCAACCGGCTGTCCATGCCGCCGAGCACGTGTCCGGCCTTCAGCCAACTGGATGCAAAGGCTGACGACATCGGGACAGAGAGAGAGACAGATGCGGGTGCGTCATCTCCGGCCGCGACACTCAAAAGCGCGGCTCTATCGGCGGACGATTCGTCCCAATACAGTCCGAGTCCCTTATCTAAAAAGCGTAATCACTTCCAGAAAAACAACAATAGCAACTACAGCAGCATGAATAACAAAATGTTGCGCAGGCAAGTCGTCAGTTATGGCGGGGCCGCCAGAGGAAACGCCGTCAACGAGGGGCTGAGCCTTAGCTGTGCCGCCGAGACCATGGACATCGACGTGCCCGACACTCCGGGGAAGGTGTACAGGAAGCTGACAACCAAGGACGCCGAGTCGCTGGAAGTGGGGAAGGACGCGGACAAGTGTGGCATCTCCGCCGCCAACTTCTGCACGCTGCCGCGCCGGCCCCGCTCCGCCGTCTGCACCTTCCACACCGTCATCTTCCAGAAGGGTCCTGGCAAGAAGTCTCTGGGCTTCACCATCGTTGGCGGCCGCGACTCGCCGCGCGGAGCTCTCGGTATCTTCATCAAGAGCATCCTTCCCAATGGCCAGGCAGCTGATGACGGCAGATTGAGAGCAGGTAAACAAACTCACACTTGTCTCCCTTTCATTTCGGGTCACTTATTACTTCATTATTATTTAATATCTGCCTGAACACACATTCTAATTCAAATTATATCACGTCAATGATGTGTATAATGTTTTGTGGGGCTACTAATGTCTTATGAATTAAATCGGATATTGTTAAGCCAAACAATACATAGTAATGTTATTAAAATACCTGTCTTTGTGAAATAAATATTATTTATTTATTTATTAATAATAAAACAAATAACTTAGTTTCATTCATTTTACAAACGATACTATGTTTGGCTTAGCAGGACCTAAAGTAGCTGTACATTTCTAAATTTTAAAATAAAATAACTGAAATACTGGCTATAAGAGTAACGCGCCAAACACGGTATCACTTCTACATAAATAATTATTTATTCCATAAAAATTTGTACCCAAATAAAAAATTGCTTTTCAGGTAAGTACCTATCTAAAGCACAAACATTTTTTTTAATGAAATAAGAAACGTAGAAAACAAAGTGAATGAAACTATATTTTTTTCATCAATAATTTATTTTTATTTGTATGCTTTATTTATTTGTAGTTGTGAGAAAACACATTAGGATTCTGAATTAGAAATACTCTAATATTAATTTATTTTTAATTTCTTTGGGCGGCCAACAGGAACTGGAAGTCTTCTCTGAAAATGCGGCCAGTATTTTAAACGCAAGTCAGTCTTCTGGCATTTTGAAATTCCTATCTTCCAATTAAAAATTAAATTTATTTTTTAACATTAGGTGATGAGGTGTTGGCGGTGAACGGCATCGTGTGCCACGACCTGGCGCACAGTGAGGCCGTGGCGCTCTTCAAGGGAATCCGCTCTGGCTCCGTTGCTCTTCACGTCTGCCGCAGGACCAAACCTAAAGACACGTAAGAAAGCACCTAACTCTTGTCCTCTTTCGCAATCATCTCTTCTACACATTACTATTCTGGAATGTCTGTCTCTGACAATGACAGTGACTCGACAAAGGGTAGACTAAACATAATATGTATTATTAAGTCTCCGCACACAGAATTTCTACTAGCATAAAACATACTTTACTTGAAGACTTCAACTTTTTAAGTTCTTATAAAAATATGTGTTATTTTTCACGACAATCTCTATTGTGATGCTGAGTTGAAAAAATAATAACGTGAATGAAATTCCCTCGATAGAAAGAATGGCAAGGTATGCTCCGAAAATTATATAAAACAAACCTGATTCTGTTATGGGTATGAAAAAATTAACAGTATTTTTTTAAAGCTACTAAACATCAAAGATTTTTGCTGTATTTTAAATAAGTCGTTTTTTATTAAATATTTTCACAATTATAATTGTTTTTTTAATGCTAGCTCGCCTCCTCTCTTCCGCTTATCGGAGCCTTAACCGCTTGGACCAAACATTTCGACGGTCACGAAGAACAATGTCGGATGTGAGAATTTGTAGTTTTATAGTAGAGCTGTTTAACCCTTAGAAGACGGCTAATATTTTGGAAATATCTCGCCAAAAATAATATTGAAAAGTATATTTGTAATAATTGACAGTGTCAACGTTTTACTTGGGAATTTTCATGGACAATATTGAAATGCGTTCGAAACTTCTAAAACCTATCTCTATACACTGCACATTGCAGTGAACCTGAAGGTAGTCATGATTCCACTGAACTGCTATTATAGTTGGTCGTATCCTAAGGGTTAAAATTTCTTTTCTGCATTTTTACTGTTTTTGAAAATATATTTCTCCAATTAAATAAATAGGGGTTAATGCAAAATATCACACAACACTATATATCTTGATTTCAAACAGTAAAAATCCAGAAGCGAAAATTTAAACAGCTCTACTGCAAAACTACGCATTTCTACATCCAACATTGTTCTTCGGGACCGTTGAATTTATTTTCAACTCTAATAATACAATCTTTGTAAGATAGATTTTAATTCTATCTCTGTTGTTTTCATACTTTTAAACAAATCGTAGCTCTTTTCTTACTTCCCTGAATAATGTCAGATTTACTTGTAAGATAAATGAGCTAAACTTTTGGACCTTGTTTTATAGGTTCCATAGAAAGGGGACCCAACTTACTGGTTTAAGTTTATGAGTAGACAGGCTCTTATTTGACTGTAGCTTGTAAGGCATAACGTAGGCCAAAATAAAGTCCAATTTCATACAAATTTCATGAAATATTAAAAAGTGTCCTCTACTCAATTGTGGTTGGTAGTTGTAATTATTGTAAATTAGCGATGAGTAGTTCATGAACGAGTCACACAATTGAGCTAACACTTTTTGATGAGCCGTAATCCTACGACTCCTGGTAAACCGTACTACGGCTCAATTGAATGGTTAATCTTTTTATCAGGAGATATTTTAGAAAAATATCATCATTAAAATTATCCAAGTATTAATTGTTTTTACATACTCACAGACGTAAACAGCTTCTGACTTTTGGACTTGGACATGTGTACCTACACTTAATAACTACCTAGCATCTTTTTTTTCTCGTGGCACGAGGCGATGTACCAGTACCAAGATTCGTATGATCATTCATACGCTTACGATGGGGTTGAGAACCTCATAGGGGGAGCCATACCGGGGGCCATTCAGGGGAGCTGTACCAGGAGAGCCGTACTGGGGAAGCCATAACGTGCGAGTGCTGTAATCGCATCGCTCATATGCTCTGAGCTCACGGCTCGTGTTCAATTAAGCCGTCGTTCAATTGAGTTGACTCTTTGAGCCGTTCAAAAATATTGTGTCGGTACTATGCTCCCGCTCTCAATAAAATGAGTCACGACTCATGACCATCACTATTGTAAATGCTTGTTTTTTTTTTTTTCCTTTTTTACTACAGTTTTTGAGAAATACTAATTAATTTGTTTTTTCTTCCAGATCTGCCAAGGCCAAATCCTGCACAGACCTCATCCAGTCAGAAGATTAAATGATTGAATAGTTCAATAAATTAATATTTAAATTCACCTTTCAATACACCTTTCTCAATAATTTTAAATGATGGCCAAGAACACCCTTGAAGGGTGAAAGCCAGAAATAATGGAAAAAAAAAAAAAAAAATGTTGTATTTTATATAATTGTAGTTAATTGATTAATTGTGATGTTCAATTTTAAAGATTAAGCTAATATTCCTTTTTATCAAATCATGTGTCAATTTTATTCCAAGTCTGTAGATTTTTGTATATTTTCCTTTTACTCTTATGAATATGAATCTGAATATTGTATTGTAAAAAAGCGCGTGTACCTTAAATGAAGTAATTTATATTTAATCCATTATTAAATATGCAAATTTTATTGTATAACCATGTTTAAGAATAAATAAATAAATATAAAAAAATACATTGGTGTTTTAATTTACTACAATGTTATTTTTTTTTTTTTTTAGTGTTTCTTTATTCATAAAATTTAAGTGATTACAATTTTTTATTTTCTTTACAATCACCACACCAGGCTCATGCCCGTATTATGGTAGTAATAATGCTTTAAATTACAATTTTAAGATGTACAGAAATAGCATGTTGTAAGACAAAAAGTAATTAAATAAATACAAAATAAAATATACAAATTTACTTACAATATTAAGATGTAGAAAAATAACATGTTGTAAAACAAAATATAATGGATGTAATAAAACATAAGAAATAAGAAAGAGAAAAAAAGAGATGAAAAAAAAAGAAAACATATTTTAAGGAAAAATAAGTCTAGATACTTATTTAGATATATATATTATATAAACTAAGAGATATAAATATTTTAGAGAAAGAAATATTATTATTCACCATTTTTAGTATAAAATCTTGTCTGAATTACGATTTGAAATATTATAGTGAACAATTATTGTTGCATTTGATTTCAGTGGTGAGCATTCTGTGGGAAATAAAAAGAAAAAAAATAAATATTTTGAAGTAATAACTAATGTTTTTGCTGTGTGTAATTATGTACATTGACCATCTTCACGACACCCGTCATGCAGGGAGGAATCTACTACTAAGACATCCCACGCTCAAAGACTCTTACTTGGGCCAAAAATGTTTAAACTCATACCCGATACATTCTGCATAGATCGGTTAACAATTGGCTTCTGGACTTGGGGAGAGCCAAGAGCGAACACATGCTAACCTACAGATAAACAAGAAATGTTTAGTACGTTCATACAATTATTTCATATTTTTGACCTCTAGACCTAAAATGCCACCATGCTTCACAAACTCAAATAATATTTACTATAAACGCGTCTTTAAATCAGTCTTACACATATTATTACACACCATAGAACAGAGAAAAAAATTAAGATGCTTACCTAACTTATCTCTCATATTGTTAACAAAAATGAAAGTAATTTCCTCAATGTTGTGTATGTATTTGTAATTTTTTTTTTTTTAATGATAAACTAGGTAATGTTTACAAGACAAGGTTTTTATGCATAGCACAAAGTATAACAAATTATTATAAGCATTAATTACTCGCCTGAAATATCCATACAAATTAAAAATAAATGCCGCCGACGGGAACTGAACCCGCACCTTCTGATGTCCGGTCAGGTGCTCTGGATCACTGAGCATTTTTTCATTTTTTATGGATATTTCAGGCGAATAATTAATGCTTATAATAATTTGTTATGTATTTGTGTTACGTTACCTACTTAATATGAACTAAACCTATCAATTTGACTTCCCTGAAACGTTAAACCTTCCCAGTTGGAGAGTCAAAGCTTCATTATTCTGTAATTGTATTGTATATTAAAAAACTAACAGTTTTTGAGTAAATTGTGATTTTTATTTCCCATTTTTTTGTATCCTAACGAAATTGTAGTAGACACAGACATTTTAATAAATCGCAGATTTTTACCTTGTTGCCATGTTACCAATCTTTAGTAAAGTGATGTGATGAATTTTTTTTAGATCTAGAGAAAAATATACTATATAATATTGAAATAACAAAAAGATGATTTTTTTCATATTGTAGGGATTTTTTCTCAATTTGAACTCCGATTGAACTCCCAATGAGATAGGACACGAACCTTTAGTGAATTTTCGTAAATTAATACCAAAATTGTTTTTAATTCTTTGCCCACCGGTCCTAGCCTGAGTAAAATAATTTGAATATGTTGTTATATCTTCTAACCATATTGATCTTCTGCAAATTTTATAAATATTATGAATTTGTATAAATATTAAAAGAAGGGTAAATGCAGATAACTCCATTGATGAAGGACACAACGCAGTTGGCTCTAGCAAAAAATTGTCCAAAGAAGCGAAGCTATCAGTCCACGATGGAGTACTGGTACCTACCCTGATGTACGGAAGTGAGGCATGGACATTGACTCGGGCCATGTAAGAGTCAGAATAGTAGAATGGTATGTGTGAGACGATGTATGAATGTGAATGAGGCAAGGAGTGTGTGCCAAGACCGAGTTGTTGGGCGGTCCTTCCTCTCTGCCTACCCCTGCGGAGAAACGGCGTGATAGTTAATTTGTTACTTACAACAACTTTACTGTTTTGCATACTTTATACAAGTGACATCTGTGTCACAAACCTGAAACTAAAATAGTTCTTAAACATCAGTGTTTCTAATACTTTTGCATAAAGCTTCGAAAGTTTTATCAAAGATGGCTATTAAAATCGTCATTCTGATGAAAAATAATTATTCGTGTACAAATTTGTAATTATGTTGTGATTTATCTAAATTAAAACTATTGACAAAAACAACGTGTCTTGCCGCAAGAGTTGATTAATGTAAAAAACAACTTGGTGTAAGTTTTTTTAACCTATTTATAGAAAATTCAGTGCTGGACGCCTGTTTAAATGTGATTCTGCTATACTTACAGCTTCAGAGTTGTGAGTTAATGTATAAATAGTATAAAATAAAGTAGCTATCCGCGTCTGTCTGTTTGTGCGCTTATTTCTTTCAAACTACGCAACGGATTTTGATAAGGTTTTCATACCATATAGAGAATTTCTTCTGAAAGGTTTGCATATAGGATTCATTCATATTATATTTTTTTATAGAAAGTAGATGTTTTATAATCAAGACGTAAAAATATATTTTCGTGCACTACATTGCTAACGCTGGTTAAACCTCATGAGATATATCGAAATAATGCACCACGAAATTGTTTATCTTAAAAAGGCCTACAGAAAAGACCGTTGTGATATAAGTCTATCTCCTAAGGATAACCCCTAGTAACGCCGGGTACAAGTCAGCTAGAAATGATGTAATAGAGCGTATATTATCAATAACACTTCCCTCTTCAAGCTCTTGTGCTCCTGTGGAGCTGTTTTTTCTTGAGAATTATATTAATTTGGTTTACGACTTCGGCATTTATTGGTGTATTTTGTACCAGTACAAAGAGCATTCAGCTTTTAAATTATGGTTTATTATTACTAACCAAGAATCTCACTGTCCGGAACTATTGGGACTATGACATCCCCAATTGGGGTATACGGTATTGTATGTTTTGTAGCTGAAGAGAGTGGGGAGGGAAGGAAATGGGAAACGTGATTCTTTCTAAGCAACGTTTGAATACTGAATACTCTAGAAATGGAATTCATCTGGTCTATGCGGGGATCTTGTTTTCCGGAATGTAATACAATATTATAATATATCGGTAAGGTAGGGTAATTATGTTTTATTTACATTAACGTGAAATAACACATGTACGTAATAAAATTGCCCCACCATCTTAATAAAACCCACGATCTTTGGATTCTGAGCCAGGGAACTAAACTGCTCGGCCACGGAGATTATCTTCGTCTTAAGCTCTCGGTTGAGCATCGAGCTTCGAGATTTGAGCTGTTAACCCTGAGCTTTGAGATTTGAGCTTTGAGCCCTGAGTCTCGAGCTTTGAGCTTTGAGCTTAGAGCGTAGAGCTTGAGCTTAGAGCGTAGAGCTTGAGCTTAAAGTTTAAAGCTTTGAGCTTAGAGCGTAGAGCTTGAGCTTAAAGTTTAAAACATTTGTGAAGAATATGGGAAACAGCATTATATGATGTTCAACCTGAAGAAGACGGAATTGATTGCTTTCCACCACCGAAAAAATCTAGATACAAGTACGATACTTAAAATACTTAGGGCACATTATTGATTAAGACCTATCGGACTATGGCGATATCTAACGACAAAGGAGAAGCCTAAACACAGTGTCTAATATGATTGCCTGCAGAATTCGCAAATGCAGCAATACCCCTATACACCAATAGCGCCCCTGGTAGATCGTTAATGATATTTATTTTGGAGTGCTCAGTTAGTGGCAGTGTCGAATCAATGATAATCTTTTCTACCTGTCAGAATTATGCTGCTGGTAAAAATATTGAAGTTACAATAAATCAATCACGTAGAGAAAAATGTCAATACATACTTTTCAGAGTGTGCGCATATGGCGCATGTCATGATAAATTCCGTAATATACACAACTTCAAAGCAACGTGGATTACGGAAAACCCTTTGCAAAGCGCAAATTCGACGTATGTCATAAATAATATTCTGCAATGTACCACAATGAGGAAGTGTACCAACCTAATAATAATAATAATTTGATGACTTGTATAGCGCCGTTTTTATGCAAAATCACCTCAAGGGCGCTGTACAAACTTATAATACATTTCTACAGTGATCTATGTTATTACTTAACTATTTATGAAGAAAATATACACACATAAATATTTGTCTTATTTGGTTGATGTACCTACCTACATTGTTGTACAAAAGCTGGCGATTATTATCACGTATGATTTGAGATTTTCAAGGCCCAAAGTATTATAGAGGATTTGTTTTTGGGGTATTATGCTGTGTTTCGCTACCTCCTTCTTGAGCCAACGTTTCGGACAGCATTGCAGTGTCCATTTAACACTGCAATACAATTTAGCCTTTTTGTGACATAAGGATATGTGGATTCCCCTTTGAAACTAAAATAGGAACCGAGTATTGATCTCCGTGGGTAAACTTTTGTTACACAAACACTGGCTTTGGATAAAAAAGACCCGGGAGCTCATTATACAATGTACTATACGAACAATCCCAAGCTTCATAGTCTTGTAGATCACAGTTACACAACAAGACTAAGATCAGAACAAAGGATGATAGTACCAAAAATGAATACATCGTTTGGACAACGTTTCCACGTATTCCTGGCTCCTAAGGTGTGTAATGGGTTCAAGCAGCAATGCAGTAAGGTTTAAACAGACCTTCTTCAAAAGAAAATTAGCGTATGGCTAATAGAAAGTGGCAGAACGAAATCGGAAAGCTTCCTGAATGAAAATATTCTATGACTGAAGAAAGACGCTTAACTGAAATCATTCCGACTTGTTTTTATATAACGATATATGTACAACATTGTATTCTTGTTTTTATATGTTCTTATTTATGTTACCACCATAATAGGGCATTTGCCTAGTTTAGGGTATTTTCTATAATAAATAAATATGTCCACCCTAGCTGAACTTGCAGGAATATCTGTATGGAAATGAGCGAGTTTACTTTTTACACATTCGTTTGAAGGTACTGAGACTATCAACTATTGAAGAAACTTAGTTATCTTTTATCGTGATAATAAAAATTACCTCTTCTTTACTCATCGCGAGTGCTGACGCTTAAGGTTAAACGCAACGCTCGTTGTATTCTACGTGTTTACAGATGGCGTACCTTGCAATGCAATACCTTGCAAAAGCGTATTTAAACAAAATTAATTAATTAACGCCATCTGTGAACACGTAGAATACAACGAGCGTTGCGTTTAACCTTAAGTACCTTCTTCTTCTTCAATGGCGCTACAGCCCATTTCGAGCCTTGGCCTCCTTTAACATGAGCCTCCATCGCCCTCTGTCCTCGGCCGTCGTCTTCCAATCTGCAACATGGAGTAGTCCTCTGGCATCTTTCCTGACATCGTCCTCCCATCTCAGCCTAGGTCTGCCCGCCTTTCGTTTGCCTCCCGGGTGTCCTGTTAGAACCTTCTTTGGTACACGTGTGCTTGGCATTCGGTGCACATGTCCTGCCCATCTTAGTCTTTGGAGCCGTAAATGAGTAGAGAGTCTGGGAGCTTGGTAGATGTCATATAGCTCCTTATTGTGGCGGATTCTCCATGCCTCTCCCTCTCGCACCGCTCCTAAGATTCTTCGAAGTACCTTTCTTTCGAAGATGTCCAGCCGTTCCGCAGACTTTGCTGTCAGTGTTCCCGCCTCACATCCATAGGCCAAGACCGTTCTAATAATTGTTTTATAAAGGGTTATTTTGGTTTTCCTATGGACGTTTCGGGATTTGAACACTGGCAGCAACGCGAAGTAAGTGTACCTACTTACATACAAATCTTATGATTTCAGAGGTATCAAAGAAAATGATTAGATACGTACTTTTTTGGACGCGAGGTCTCCTGGACACAGAACTACAAGTATAAGTATAAAAATAAGTATTTCATTATTATTTACATAAAAATAACGCCTCAATATATGTATTAAATAATTGAATAAGATTATTATTGGGGATCTGGTGAGGAGGCACGAAATGAAAGATGTTGTGAAGGTCACAGTGTTTTATTGAGTCAGGTTGCCGTATATGAGTTCACTTGAGGACCGATGATGATAACTGCGGGTCAGTGATTCGACGCCGCTGCTGGTGACCGGACTCGTTGACGTATCAGGTACTGGTGAAGAGCGTGGGTCTTCCGGGTGCTCCAGTACTGACAAGGAAGCCGCAGGTGCGGTGGAGTCAGCGGTTGTGCGGGAGGTGCATAGACCAGGGAGGATGCCGCGTGGTCAGATGTGCTGGAACCAGGGCGCTGTGTGATCCGATTTAGCGCTGGCCAGGAACGATGTCCGGGGCCAGGGCGCTGTGATAATCCCGATGGAGTCCATGGTTGAACCGTGCAGAGCCGGGTGTAAGTATCGGTGATCCGGTGCGCGGGAAGGCGCGCAGGTTGTCACTCGCGAGACTGCAAATTGTTGAACGACTGATGACTGACTGCTCGCTGCGTCGGGCCTATTTATATAGCCCGGCCGATGGCATCAGTAGCTGCGTGAGATTGCTGGTAAACTACGGGTCACTCGCTTCAACGAGATTCGTCTGGTAGTTTCGATGGCACTAGAATTACGCCTAGGCAATAGGCTAGAACAAATTTTTATACATACATATTTTTGTCTACGAAGTGTGTGCACGCCAAAAAATTGCTCCACTAAAATCTTTTAAATTCATAGTTTATAAATCCTAATAATCACAAAGATATCGATTAATATAAAAAATGTAAAAGAGTAGTGTACTTTCTACTACATTAATTAATCTAAAACGCCCTCGAAATACTCTTTTTAAGTTTTTTTAAAATCTGTGCAGTGATCAATGCTAGTTATTGTCGCAAAATAACTATCAGAATACCATGCCTGTCAGTCTAAAAGCTGGTAGCACTTAATATACGAACATTATCACGCTCGCTGATAAGTGGGCTGTAGCCTGGAGGATAACGTCGATAGCGTCGCCCGTTCCGGTAGCGGTCAGAGTTCTCAAGGAGCTGAGTTCGCTTCTCAGTAAAAGCAATTGTTATTATTTTTTATTAAATTATAATAAGACGACCAACTCACTAACTTTCAACGTATAACGCCATCTAGTGAGAAATGTGCACAATACGTCCGATTTAATTAATTCTACAAAACCGTGCAAACAAAAATACTACGATGACGGTAGCGAACTATCTAGATGAACAAAATGAAGTTTCCAAAATTCAAACAGTCAAGGATCAAAAAACAAAAAATACTATAGAACTCATAATAACGAAGTTAGAAGATGCAATTAAATCAGAAAATCTTACATTACAAGACAAAATCATCAGATTACAAGAAAATATAATCAAAAGTGACAAAAAATATTTCAGTAACTCAGAAAACATTAAACATGATATTAGAAAAATTATCTTACCTGAAACCTATGCAGAAAAGGTAAAAAAAACACGAACCAGTTGTTATCATAAAACCAAAATGAAGGATCAGGAAAATAATGAAACAAAGAGTGAAATAAAAGACAATATCGACCCAGCAAATTTTGGAATTACCGGCATGAGAAATTTTAAGGATGGAGGGGTTATAGTAGAATTTAAAAATGCCACAGATATTAACAAGGTTCATGATGAGGTGATAGCCAAACTGGGAGATAAATATGAGGTAAAGATTCCTCAAACAAAAAACCCATCCGTCAAAATTATTGGTTTATCTGAAAAATACAGTTTTGAAGAAATAGAGAGAAAAATAAAAACTCAAAATGAGACCATCTGTGAACAAAGCTCAAAAATAAAGGTGACATATATGAAAGAACTAAAAAACCGAAGAAATCAAACAACTTTTACCATATATGCCGATGTCGACGGAAAGACTTACGACAGAATGTTAAATGCAGAAAAAATAAATATTGGATGGGACAGATGCAGGGTCTTTGACAATTTAAATATCATGAGATGTTTTAAATGTAATGGGTTCAACCACAAGGCTGCAGAAACCTAAAATCTTGTCCAAAATTTGCAAAAAATCATGACGTAAAAGATTGCATGGATGAGGATATTCAGTGCATCAATTGTATAATGACAAATAAAAGATTAGGACTGAAACTAAATTGTAGTCACTCAGCCATGAGTAAGGAATGCCCAATTTATAAAAGAAAACTAGAAGCAAAAATGAGCAGAATTTCTTTTTTATAAACAAAAGTTACGAGAAAGATGAAATTATATACTTGAACATACAAAGCATCATAGCACATTACGAAGAGGTCAAAATACTTTTAGAGGAGAAGAAACCTTTTATGCTTATGATGAGTGAAACACATGTGACTGAAGATATCCAAGATAGTGAAATTATATTTGATCATTATAATACAATCCGTTGTGACTCGCATAGCAGACATACAGGAGGAGTGATGATTCTCTTAACTAATAAAGTTCCATATGAAGTGATATCAAATCACCAACATGAAAAACAATGTTGGATTTTAGCCATCAGCATTAAATCAGGAATCAAGAAAGGTGTATATACTGTTATTTATAGATTACCAAGTACAAGTAAATGCGACTTCTTAACATATTTTCAAAGATGGAGCATGGAAAATTTGCAAGATGAAAATATTAACATTATAGTTGGAGATTTCAATATAAATGTTAAAGCAAATGCAGACATATACACAAAAAACTGAAATCTATTATTCAAACTGCAGGTATGAAACAATTAGTTTAAGATTTCACACGAATTACTAATACCTCTAAAACATTGATTGATCTGGTTATCTCAAATAAATTTAACCTATGTGTTAATGTATTAGATAAACCTAAAATTACCGACCATAATATGATTCAAATTCTAATAAATGACAGAGAAAATTACAACTCCAGTAAAGAAACACAAGTAATATGTGATTTACAAATTTGTGTAAAAATTACAAAAGATACAATAAAGAACTCTTCATTCAGACCTTAGAGACTATTGATTGGAATGAAATAAATCAAATGGAATATAACAAAAAAGCTGACCAGATGATATTAAACATTAAAGAATCCATTGATGAAGTAGTTCCAGAACAGAAGATACGTAAAGGAAACAATAATAAATGGTTCACAAAAGAACTACGCACAATGCAGCACGATAGAGATACATTTTACAAGAGAGCACGCCTTACTAATAGTACTATGGATTGGAATAACTACAAAAAAATGATAAATAAATACTCTAAAGACATAAAAAGAACGCATAATGAGTACATAAAAAATAAAATAAACTCGGAAGAAGGGGATCCCAAAAAAATTTGGAAAAGCATTAAAGAATTAGTACATAGCGATAACAAAAACAACATAAAAATAGTAAACTTCCCAAAAGATATAAACGAAGAAAACATGGCTAATAGCTTTAATAAATATTTTATAGAAAGCATCACTCAAATTAACAAATTAATACCTAACATTGTTTTCAACCCCACAAATGATAATAACAACTCAAACAAAGAATTATTGTTCTTCAGAAAAATAACTGCAGTATATTTATTTAACATTTTAAACAAAATTAAATCAAAAAATAGTTCAGATGGATTAACTATTAGTCTGATAAAAGATGCTTTTCCAGTAATTGGATCTACTCTATTAAATATAACTAATCAGACAATTGAAGAGGGAACATTTCCACAGTAATGGAAACTATCTACCATTATACCGGTCCCGAAGGTTAAAAATACCAGAAAATGTGAAGAATTTCGACCAATAAACACCGTACCGAAATATGAACAGATACTTGAAGTGATAATAAAAGAACAAATATTGCAATACTTAGATGAACACAATATTTTATACCAAGAACAATCGGGATTCAGATGTTATAATTCTTGTGAAACAGCGTTAAATGTAATCGTTTAAGAATGGAAAGAAGGAATGAATAGTAATAAATTTATCTTAGCAATATTCTTGGATTTTCAAAGGGCATTCGAAACCATAGATCGCGAAATATTGATAAGAAAGCTTAAAGAAATTGGTTTCTCAACTCTAGCCATTAAATTAATAAAAGAGTATTTGAAAGACCGAATACAGGTAACAAAAATTAATAATCAATTTTCAAAACCAATGGAAAATAAATTAGGAGTACCACAGGGATCAGTCCTTGGACCTCTATTGTTCATACTCTATATTAATGACATGGTGAAAATATTTTCAAAATGCAAAGTACGACTATTTGCCGATGATACACTTATATATATAATTGGAGAAAACTATTAAGAACTAATACATATTTTAAATAATTTATTTATTTATTTTTGTAGAGAGACAAACAGCTTTAACAGAGCAAATATATATATATGTTAATTATGTCAAGCCAAAAAAGTCTCCTATATTAGAATTGATTGGAGATGGAGTTTTATTGCATAAAATATATATATATATATATAAATATATTATAGGTGAGGAGGGGAGGAATAGGAATTTAGGATGAGGATAGGAGATGCTCTGGATACATTCCATACCATTGTATCAATTTTCGATCGTACGAGTTACTTCTAATCGATATTTGTGAAGTGTATTGCTAAAAATGTCTATGTTTTGAAATTTAGTATAGGGCACATATACGTGGAATGGGTGAATTTTTTCTAAATTTAGTTCTATATGTAGGTAAATGAAACAAATGGGATTGCCGTGTTGATCTTGTTGGAATATGAATATTTATTAAATTGGTTAGCTCTGGTGAGTCGAGGCCATTGTTAAGAATTTTAAATAATAAGATTTGATCAAAATCAAACGTCGTGTGTGAAGGGAGTTGAAGTTGTGGTATTTAATAGTATCGGTGTAATTTAAGAAATGTAAGTTTTGTTTATAATTAATGTGTTTAAATTTTTTTTTTTGAATTCTTTCGATTCTTTCAATGTGAGCTTGGTAAAAAGGAGTCCAGATCGGTGTGCAGTGTTCTAGGTAGGGACGGATGAACGCTGTGTAAAGGGAATATAGAGTCTTAGGGTTGCGGAAAGGATTCGTTAAACGTATTATAAATCCTAGCATTTTTTTGGCTTTGTTGATGATTGCATCAGTGTGTTGAATGAAGTTTAATTTCACATCCAGTATTACCCCAAGGTCTATGATAGATTCTACTTCTTTGATATGTGTCCCATTTAATGTATAATCAAAGGAAATTTTATTTTTGTTACGTGTAAATGATAATTTATTGCACTTTGAGGTATTTACTACAAGTTTATTTGATTCACAGTAGTCGAAAAGACGATTGAGATCCTGTTGAAGTTTAATGCAATCTTCGATTGATTTGATAACTAAGTAGATTTTTTTATCGTCTGCATATGCTAGGTAATTGGCGTGTAAAAAACATTTGTGAATATCATAAATATACACATTAAATAATAATGGACCTAAATGAGAACCTTGAGATACACCGGAGGGCACGGAAAAGAAACTGGACTTAGTTCCCGCAACTGATACACATTGAAGTCTGCTCCGAAGGTATGAAGTGAGCCACTGAAGTAAGTCACCATGGATGCCTATTTGACTTAATTTTTTAATTAGAATGAAATTTTTTACTTTATCGAAGGCCTTAGAGTAATCAGTGTAGATTACATCTACTTGGTTTCTATTGTCCATATTGCTCGTTAAATATTCCGTGAAATTTACCAAATTTGTTAGTACCGATCTTTTTTGTAGAAATCCGTGTTGTTGGTTTTGTATGTTGCGAACAATTGTTGTATAAATTTGATCGTAGATAATTTTTTCAAAGAGTTTACTAAATACTGTTAGAATTGAGATTGGGCGGTAGTTTATAATGTTGCTTTTAGAACCTGTTTTATGAATAGGGATTATAGTTGCTTCTTTAAACTTTGTAGGAAATTTTCTCGATTTTAGTGACATTCTAAATATATAAGTTAGGGGGTATGAAAGATTTTTTGCACATTTTGAGACAAAGTATGGAGATATACCATCACTGCCAGCACCCTTACTTATGTCAAAATTCTTCAGGTATTTATTGATCAAAAAATTGTTTATTTGTACGTTCCCAATCGGGTAATGATTATTCATATAAGTAGAACTATCGACTATACTGGCATCATTCTGGTCCTTATCATTAACGTAGGTGGACTGAAAGTGTTTAGAGAAAAGTTGACACACTTGATGAGCACCGGTGCCTGACTCATCTTTAAGGTGCATGATTTGTGGGATGCCATTTGTTTTACTTTTGCTTTTAGCATAGTTCCAAAGTAGTTTATTATTTATAAGAATATTAGATTCAACTGAACTTATGTACTGAATAAAGCAATGCTTCTGTAAGTTTTTTTGTTGGGTACGTTTGATTGAAAACTCTATGTAGTCTACTGGATTATTAAGGGATTTCCATTTTTTATGGAGTTTTTGTTTATCTTTAATGATTTTAATTAGAGAAGCTGAATACCAGTTTGGAAATTTACTCTTTTTGATGATACGTTTAGGGACAAACTGGTTGATGGTACTGTTTAAAATGTTGTAGAAAGAATCGACTACTACGTCAATATCCGAATTTTCCTGAGTAAATGACCAGTCTGTCATTGACAGATGTTGGTTAATTAAGTCGTAATTGGCTTTTGTATAAACTGATAAATTTCTTTGGGTGGGGCGAGAATAATAGGAAGTGTTTCGATTTTTAGTATAATTTTGAGTGATGGGTGGTGCGAGTCTTCGTTGACAAGAGGATCGCATGCACGAGATACTTGGCATTCCTCAATACAGATAACTAAATCCAGGATTCTGTTATTTGCATTTTTTATGTAATTATATTGTTTTAATTCAGAATAATGGATTGTGTCAGCAAGTGATAAACTAATTGTGTTCAAGTTATAATGAACTAGATAATGTATCAAGATGGCTAAAAATAAATAAGCTTAAATTAAATACAAAAAAAAAACAAAATATATGGTGATTGGTTATAAGAAGACATCCAGTGAAAGCAAAATCAAAATTGATGGTGAAATTATTGAACATGTTACCGATATAAAATACTTAGGAGTTATAATAGATTCCAAACTCAACTTTAACAAACATGCTGAATATACCCAAAAGAAAATTGGAAAAAAGATATCTTTTTTGAGAAGAATTCGCCAAAAACTGTCCGAAAAAACTGCAATCACCATTTATAACTCCATTTTTGGTCCACATTTTAATTACTCCTCAACTATCCTTTTCCTGTGTAACGACCGAGAGCAAAATAAATTTCAAATTCTCCAAAATAGGGCAATGAGAACAATAATCAGACGAAATAGATATTCAAAAGTAAATAAAATGTTAAACGAACTAAATTGGCTAGCGGTGAAACAGATGTTGACCTTGAACACGATGATATTTTTACACAAAATAGTAAACAACCTGCTACCCAAATATTTTTCGAATAAAATTGTATACAACAAGGACATACAAAAACATAAAACTAGGACATGCAATGAAATCAGGCTACCAAAGAAGGGCAAAGCGAATACCCAGAATAGTATATTATATAAAGGGATGAAATACTATAACGCGCTGCTGGAAAACCTTAAGTCTGCCCCAATTGAAAAATTTAAGATGTTGTGTAGGAGCCACATCAGGCAAGAAAAAAAAATTATATTTATATGTAACAATTAATTAGTCATTTTTAAACTTAAATGTACAAATTACTAAAATAAAATCAATAAATAAAAAAAGAACCTTCTTGAGAATGCGCCTAATGTGCTAGATCAGCTTCGGTAGCCCGTAGACAGGTAGGTACGTAGGAACGCTTTCCATTGTCTGGAGTATTCCTGATACGATGCTTTTTGTATAGGCGAGACGTTCTAGATTTAATAATTATTATTGTCTATTATATTTATAACAGACAATAATAATTGAGAAGTAATTATTAAAACTGTACAAATATTTTACCTTATTCGGAATCTACTTATCTTCTGAATCGTTCAATTTCCTAATTAATAATTAGTTTCAGATTCATCGATTAAAAGTAGATGAATAAAAGTAGATAGAAGTTTTATCTATAATCAAGATTGTATCTTTTAATTTAAAAAATATGTTCAGCAGTATATATCGCTGTGACGTGTTAACTGTTGACAATAGAAGATCCGATGTTGATGTGTTGAAAATAAAAAAAATAACATTGTTAGGTTGCAATAAAATAAAATAAATGTAGCTAAACGGAATAACAGAATTTTCTCTCCATGATTTTCTAGTCTAGGAACCTGACAAAGAGTATTCTAACAGTAACCAAAAATAACACCTATTACCAGTGACGGCACGTGATTTTTGAGTTGTTCTTTGATTCAACTTCAGACCATAATTCTCACTACGTATCCAAAATTTCAGTCCACTCGGCCTTCTCGACCCTGAGAAAACGACTTTAAAAGTTCGAACCCAAGTCTTGCATTTGTGCCCGTAAGAATGATGATATTTCGACAAATGCTATTTTCTGCAGTTTTTTTCTTTGATTCAACTTCAGACCAAAATTTCAGTACATTCGGCCTTGTTAATCCTGGGAAAACGGCTTTAAAAGTTCGAACCCAAGTCTTGCATTTGTGGCTGTTAGAATGATGATATTTCCACAAATGCTATTTTCTGGAGATTTTTTCATTCCATTTCAGACTATAATTCTTACAACGTATCCAAAATTTCACTCCATATAGATCCTGAGAAAACGGTTTTTATAGTTCGAAAATTCGAAATTATTGATAGTGTTTATTCCAGAAGGTTTTTTTTTTCAAAAATTCGGTTTTTTCTTATGAAGATTTTTTGGAAATTTCAGTTGGCACTTCACCGATTTCATGAAAGTCTTCAAACAAAAAACTACATTTTCGAAAAAAAACCTTGTCGTCTATGACAACATCAACAATGCCATTTTTTATATTAGCCCTCTAGTACACCCAAAAGTCGAGCCGCAAATACTGTGTTTATTACCACATATAAGTGTAGTTAAATAAATATTATTTAATAAGGGCCTTTGCCTAGTTTGGTGGTCGTCAGATCTTTATTTATAGGTTTTTGAATGTAGAAAAACTAAAACTGACTAACTAACCATCACGCCGTTTCCCCGCAGGGGTAGGCAGAGACGAGTAAACGAGAATATATCACGCAGTAGTTTAAAAAAAAAATTAGTTACAAGAAATGTTCATATTGTTACTATTTTTTTTTACATATTTGACTATCTTGACTTAAATACACATTAAAAATTTCTTAATATATTGTTTACTACCTAAGTAACATTAGGTGTAGTTAATAGCAGAAATAGTTGGGGACGCCCGAGGAGTACACGGAACGATCAAGTGAATCAAATATTTTTGAGTCGGGTCACGTCAAGAGTCAGAATTACAGAAGAGTAGGTATGTATGACACAATACTTGTTAAATAATACTTCAAAATAAGTATCGCTGATTTATTGAAATCCTGAAAAACGTGATTGCAATCCATTTCCAAATAAAATATTAGTCTATTCAAAATAGATCGGAACACGTGTTCAACAAGGTGTCCTTTTCCTGATAAATATAATAACGAAATGTTACAATGTTTTACGGTGTTTTACCGACAGTTTTTTAGGAAAGCTATCAATTCATTCGTTAAAGGCCTGCAGTCCCGTTTTTAACAGGAATACGAATAATTCCACCAGATATTGAATACATCAGCAATATTTTATCTTCCCATTCGTAATAGGTCGTACATAGTTTTAATACGCACAAACGCTTCAGGTTCTCTTTTCTACAACTTGTGGTCCATCATATTTTTCACATTAGCTCCACACTGGAGGCCTCTAGTACAGATTGAACCTCTAAACCAGAAATTGATACATAGATTATGAGAAACCGTCTTTGCACCTTGGCAGTCTTGGCACTTAATATATTTATCTAGGAACATATCTAGAACCCTATCCAACCAACGTGACGATATTTCTAATATTATTTTACTAATTTATTACAGAAGGTATCCTGTGGCAGTGTAATGCAATAAATTTCATATTTCGAAGTAATAACAATACACAGTATAAAACACAGAAAAGGAATGAAAAATAATAAATGCAAATAGTCGTTTATGGGGGATATTTACAGGCTCCCGTCTCCAGAGGGCCATTGGGGGGGATTCCACCCAGGCATCACCCATGGTAGGGATGTTGGTATTCTTGTATTGACGTAGTCTGTACCATAAGTTTCCCATGCATTGGCGGATAATTCCTCTGAGTGGTGCACTCATCCCTCCAGGAACAGTTCCGTGGCGATGCTGTGTCTCGTAGGTGGAATAGTTTCCGATAAGCATTATTTTCGGCAACTATTTTTATAACTTTTAACTTATGCCTCTGGGAAGTCGTATAATCTACCCACAGTTCTGACGTATACATCGATGTATACAGAATGCGTTGAACAGTATTTTTTTACCTTTATGCTGCCAAAGTGAAATTATTACAAAAGTATTAAAAAATTACGTCTGACAATCGATGATTCTGCGTAGAAAGTAACGCTTACAGTCTAAAAATAAATAGCTCCCCTTCAGCTAAATGGCTTAATAAATAACTTATAAATGGTACCAACACATAAAAGGCTAAATAATAACAACGTGCCCACAATAATATAAGTATTTTGGTAGGTAAGTGTGCATATTGGCGAGTTATGAAATTTGCAGGAAAACTATTTTAATACGGTAAAGTGTGATTGTTTTTAGTGATGAACGATTGTTGATTTAGGTATAAAGTATGTATAATGTGATAACAATAACAATATGATAATGGAATCATCAGATAAGGATTCGTTTTCTTATAAAAGACGTGAACAAAACATATTAATTTCAGATAAACGGCCGTAACGATGAAACTTGTGTTTATTACCTTAGCTGTGTTGGTGGCCCTGGCGACAGGTTAGAGGACCTTCACTGCTACTTATACCACTGATCAATATAACTTGTTCTTCAGGTTATATTACTAATTCACTTGTGATCTTAAGAATATGTTTTTAATTTAAGGGAGGAATGTGAAGCCCTTGCAGTACAAGGAAGGGCAGAGGTTTTTCCTTTTCCCCGATGGCCAGGGAAAACTCCACCTTATTGACACCGAAGAAAAGGCTATCATCCAACCGAGGTTCACAGCTGAAAAGGACGTGAATCTTCTACTCTTCACCAGGTACCAACCAAATACTCACCTTATAAAGTCAATACATATGTTTTATTAATTCATTATATATTTTAAAGATTTTTCTGTTATCTTGCAGACAGAATCCAAACTCGGCCCAAACAATCACTTTTAAAAACAGTGCCAGCATTAGCGCATCCAACTTTGACAAAAGCAAGGCAACCAAATTCATTGCACACGGATGGACTGATGACGCAAGCAGTGAAATTAACGCCGTAGTGAAAGATGGTAAAAGATTATAATAACATTCATTGACATTCACCATACACATCAGAATATTTCATACATACTTCAAATTAGGTATCAATTCCTAACCTAATTGAATCTCAAATAAAATACAATATCAAAAATAATGTTAATAAATATTCCCTTCTTTGCTAGGACTATCTTAAGGTCTGTCAGCTCCCTTCAAAAACATAAATCCTCAACTCTGTCTTATTCTTATGGTCACTTTGTGTGTTATATTCGAATCCTCGGACCCGCCGTACATACTCAAATATCATAGGAAACGATTTTTCGAATTCCTTAACAAAAGAAGGACCGTCCAACAGTATCATTATCCATGTTCGCTAATCTAAAGGAGCCTGCTATGCCTCGCGATGCAAAGGGCTATCTGCCATAAAACACCCCAAGTGGTTCGGTATGTTTGGTGACAAGGCGGAGGATACGTCTTGCTACCAGCTGCGTGGCGGGCCTGAGCGGGAGAGTACGGTTGAGGGAGACCCTTTTACCTCTCCAGCCGGACTCTCTCGTCCCATCGCTTTGCACCGCACTGTATGCAGATTCTTAAGAATATTTTTTTTCATAAACATCGCAACACAAAAATACGCTGGTTTTGACAAGGAGCGCTAAAGTTTTACTCGTGTTGGGCTCAGAGCCGGCATTACATTTCTCCTTTTAAAAATTAATTTACTTCACTCCCCGGATTGTGATCTATAAGTGGAAACTCAATAACAGATTTACTGATACTGATGAGCTAAGTATGTGTGGTGTTTTTTTAGCTTTCCTCGCAGCTCTGGACGTGAATGTGATCGTATTCGACTGGGGCAAGGGAGCCTCCGGTTTATACACGGCGGCGATACTGAATGTGGCAGAAGCCGGGGAATTCCTCGGCTCGGTGGTGGACTGGCTGGTGGATGAAGGACTCGCCCTTAGCAACGTACACCTCATGGGACACAGCCTCGGCGCGCACGTGGCCGGTACCGCGGGCAGGTCCATCAAGCACGGACTGGTTCCCTACCTCACGGGTTTGTGGATTATCTTCTTTTACATTACATCCACACAGAATGTCTTGAGAAACCCTTATCTTTAAGGATGCTGTTTGGATTTTTTAGGAGAGGATAGAGGGGACGTTCTGGGAAGGAAAAGGAATGAGGGGTGGGTTAGAAACCGGGGGTCAGCGTGTCCAGGAGTGGCGGACGTATGATCCATCCTACCCACTGCTTTGCAAGGTGATGTTCCGAGAGAAAAATTGTCTTCGATTGGTACATGGAACGCTTCAGAAATGACAGCACTAATAAAGGACTCAGAATTTAGGGCAAAACTCAAAATCATCTTGAGGAACCATTTATTTTCCTTCAGAATTTTTCTTCCAACCGTCTCATCTTCCGTGAAGTTAAAATTATCCCAAAAATCGGGGTTCCAAAAGACATACCCCGCAGTAGTTCTACGATGCTGTTGCTGCAAGAAACACTTTATTCTGATGCACGTCGTGTTTTGGAAGGATTTGACCCCACCATGCCGCTATTGGGAAGCACCACCAGCCGCTTCTGCAGTCCCCTCTTACCCCGCAGTAGACCTATGATGCAGTACACCATCTCTTCATTCTGATTTACGTTGTGTTTTGGCAGGATTTGACCCCGCCATGCCGCTGTGGGGAAGCTCCACCGGCCGCATCCGCCCCACCGACGCCGCCTACGTAGAGATCATCCACACCAACGGAGGCGTCGCTGGCCTGAACGAGCCGGTAGGCCATAACGACTTCTACCCCAACGGGGGCTCGAACCAGCCTGGCTGCCTACTGGACCTCGGCTGCTCGCACTCCCGCTCTTGGGAGTACTTCGCCAGCTCTCTTGACAACCAGGGCTTCATGGCAAAACTGTGCAACAACTACGACGAGATGGACAGTGGGAAGTGCGCCAACCTGGGCTCCCTGCACATGGGAGGTTCCAAACCCAAAGCCAAGTGAGTAACCATAAGATATAGATTGATCTTATCCACAGAGTCATTAAAAATTTGTGCGAAGGAATCGAAACATCACAAGAAAGGACCAGAAAAGAAAAACCTCAATGTATTAGGTGTTAGGTATTAGCAGGGTCTTGGCTCCTTGGCTAGTAAGCAAGTCGGCGTCGAACTGCGAAAGTTGCAATTGCGCCTGCACACAGCCAGCCCTGCAGCAGCATAATACACTAAAGCGGGTAGTAAGCTTAGTGGCAAAACTTTGAAAAGAATCATCGTAGACACCTGGTCTATCGATCACCTACATAGAAAGCTCACTTGTTTGGAAACCCTGGAAGAAGAAAGTCCTAGTTTTATAAGTTTTATTTCGTGTTTGTGTAAAGCATATCTACATCGATTGACTGGTACCAATAATGAATACGTTAATGTATTTATCAAAACATCTGTTTGCTTGTTTCAGATTTGGCATTTTCTACCTCGAGACTTCCGGCACGAAACCTTTCTACCTTGGTTAATTCTTATCCTGCTCACCCACATTTCTCCTAACAAACAAATATATATTTTTTAATGAAACCTTGTTTTAATTACCTTTTGTTCCATTTCCAATGATAATCTTGCAATAACTTCTAGTAGCTGTTCGATACCTTTAACGTTCACTTCGTATGTCACGATGTTTAACAGCTAACAGCTTATCGAAGTAGTCGGTAAATTTTCAACATAAAATTCTGTATTTAATTAAATATGTTCCAACCAACACTCACCATTTTAAATCATTGTTTTTTGTACTGCCCTTGAAGTTGATAATTGTGTTGATAAAAGTGGCAAACATTAAATTGATAAAAATCATTAATTATTTCAACGAAACGAATACTTTAAATTCTACTGAAGATTTACTATACAGTGAAAACCGCAAATAACTTATCTCAGTGGAAACTGGAAACAAGTTTTTCTGTCAACGAAAATTAAAAGAGATATTTTGCCATTAAAATAGGTTTAAAAATGAGACAAAAAAGATATATTTTTTTACCAAACTGTGTTTTAGGCACCAGGCAGCAGAGATTGCAGGAAACATGTATTTAATGACTCCCGTCGGAATGATAATGATAATTTTCCAACAACAGGATATTTTGATCCTTGGATACGTCTTCCGCAGCGGGATGGCTCAGATTAGAGAATTTAATTGAGTGCTGACTCGGTGACCAGGCAACAGTCTAGGTACGCCGGAGAGTGCAGATAGTTGACCTGTCATCTTGTTTGAAGTTGATTAGTGATGCAACCCATTTTTTTCTTCTGATTATTCCCCAGATTTGTTTTGGTTACAGATCTTCAAATTTTATTTTGCATTCAGATTGACCAATGTATGTAGGTACTTATTTTGATTTGTTTTAAAAAAAGATTGGAAAAATAATCCATGCGTTGGTTAGTTTCTCCTTTGACCAGTTATATAAACGTTAAGTTTGTTCAGATGTAGATAGCTACCACCGATATAATAACCAAATTGTTTCGATATTACCTAATTTAATTTTCGATGTTTTAAGATGATCGTCAAAAGTCTGAATGATCACAGAAAGGAATAATCTTTTTACATTTTTATTTACATTATGTTGTAAGTGCCTTCTTAATAATATTTACGTTCTGTGTAGCCATTTTTTACGTAAGCTCCACATAGGAGGCCCTGAGTAAAATATTTTTTCCTCAAGACCAATGTCATCTGTGCTGTGAGACTGAGGAGTATTGTTAATGAAAGGAAAAAGAGGAGATTCTGGGAAGAAAAAAGAATTAGGCGTGGGAAGTAACCTGGTAATCAGTGTGTCCAGGAGTTACGGATGTATGAATTCATTCCTATCACTGCGGTGCAGGGCAATGGGTTAAGATAGTCCTACTGGAGTGGTCAAAAGGTATCGATCCGGTCCGCCTAACAGTCGATGGGAAGACGCATCCGCCGCCAAGACCCGAACAAACCTCACCCCATGAAGCCGGGCACTAATGCTAAGTCACCAAACGTTGCGGACCACTTGGGGTGATCTATGGCAGAGTTATTGGTTATCCAATGAATGTTCCTAAGGCGGCGGTACCCATACCCGCTCCCAAATTGTACCGAATCGCGCTCAGTAATGTAGTCCAGCGAGAGATCGTTTTTGACGTCATCGTTCATTCCTTTTACATTTCTTTTTTAACTAGACACGTTAGAAGGTAGAGGAAGAATGTCAATGACGTCCGTACGAGTTGTCGCTGGGTCTAGTTTCGCACAAGAGTTCGTCGCTTGGCAACACTTCGTTAGTTTAGGAGTTTAGGTTCATAGATAATGATACCTACCAGGCGCGGTCCGTCCACACATCCTGTGGATGCTCAGCATCCCTTGCATTTTAGAGTAAAAAGATTTGGACTTTTAGCCGTAAACAGCAATACTGCAATTTATATATTTTAATATTTCTACAGCGACCTTAATGTGATTTTTTTACATAAACGGCGCTGTAAAAAATCATACAAATATTACTATTAGGTATAAGACATCGTGCATATTACCGTCCCGTTTCTGTGTAGTACGCACGTCGAACGACACGATTGGATAGGATCATGACACGATACAAACAACGCGGGCGAGTCTAAATACAGATATATTCTCAAATACTGTGAAACGCGTAAAAAACACGTATTCAAGCAATAATAGTGTGGTGTGGAAGCGATCTGTAAATCATATCCAAGAATGCTAGAACGTACGTTCTTTCCGCGCATGAGCACTGAGACCCGCAAGCCAATATCTTCATCAACTCTATACGATATTGCTGACAGCATCCAACGTACAATAACCGTATTTAATGGTCATGTGTATAATGCACAGAATCGTACTCTATTATTAATCCATTGGATTGTATGCGCACGCAGCTTTGACAGTTTGTTTATTGTTATTAAGTTTAATTTGTAGAACTCCATTTTAATTTTAATTTTTTATAAACCCAATAACAATATTATTGAATATATATAAAATAAAAATTTGACAGTTTGCTTTGAGCTCGAATACTGAAGTCGAATTCTTATTTACTTTTTAATCATAATTTAAATAAATAAAAATGAATACCCAGAATAAAATGGGTACTTCGCTAACGTGTTCTAAATAATAATAGTAAATTGTATGGTTGAATAATTGAATTATTAATGTGAAAAAGTTTTGTATCTCGGCCATTTACGAAAAAAAACTTTATCTGGATGCTGGAAATATTGAGTTATGGAGCTTAAAGGATTTTTGGAGATAATTTTAGACGGTACCTAATTGTATCTTGTTTGTGGGCTAGCGTCTAGATGTGCATATTCGATATCAAGTACGTAGTAAGAACGAGTTATAAACATTTGATGTCCAGCATCCCTTCTACAAAAAGTCACCGACCGCCACTGATACCTACATCATCATAATATTCTTCGGACCTTCTTACTACAAAATTATAATTTGGCAAAGTAGCAACTTTGTGACCATACAAATTGCGAAAATTTGATTCCTTTTGAATTCCTCAGATTTACGGGAAAAACTGTTTTCCGATGATTTCAATCTTCCCTAAATCTGGGGAAATTTCCCCAGACATCACATCACTGACTGCTGGACTGTTGTTGAGTGCTGAGTGCATGACATTCTGATGGCTTTTCTGATAAGGGAGAAATCAAACCTGTCACAAGCTGACTTGCTAAATTTTTATTGCGTCACGCCGCGTCGCGCCATTTCCCGCCTCGCTTACGTATCAAAGATTGCAAAAGGATTAAGTTTATTAAAAAAAATCTACCAATAATTCTAAAATTTTCGCAAAAAATCACTTGCTAGAATCTCAACACAAACAATACGGGGTAAATGTAAATTTTGGTCTCCGGACCCATTTTTTTTATTTTTTCAACTAAAAACATAGAAAATCAGTATGTATTGGACAGCTAGGGTCGATGTGAGGAGTTGGGCGGTTACTCAGTGAGTGCACAGTGAGAAAATGTAAAAAAAAAGTTTGTTAAAAAACATCCAAAACAGAGCAGATGAAGGGGAAAGCCAAAAACATTTTCAAATGTTTTTGGCTTTCCCCTTCAAAGGTGTTCTAGGCTATCATTTCAAATTATAGAGAGAGGGGAGGTGAATTTATTTATTAATTTTGTTAAAATTGCAAATTTCAAAATTATATGAAAGATTGAAGTCGAATTCAGACTTAGAAGAGATGAGATGTTGAATGGAGGGGAAGCTATTTTAGATAAGGCTTGATAGGCCCTTGATAGACCCTTTATAGGCCCTTTTCCAATCTATTATCAATCCAGTTATTACAGTACAAAAACTAATTTTGTGAATTATATTTATATACCAACCTACCCACTCCTCTAACGAACTATTTGCTAAAATTAGGGTCTTAGATATTTGCCAGTTATTCACTAATCCAAGCTTGTGCTACATACGGAAAAATAATCTGCTTTTGTCTCCACAACATCGAGCACTCACCCGCTTTTCTTCAAACGTGGGATGCGTGCTCCCTAAAACTAGAACTTCATTCGCTCAGCGACAATTCTGGTTCGTCGCTCCTAAAATATACATATACATTTAAAGAATACAAGAATTAATAAGACTGTTAAAAAAAAGAGCGATTGGCATGTAGTTGTATTCAGAATTGGGTGATCTGTTCGATTTTAGGATTGGGATGTTTATTTGAGAACTCCAGTCATCAGGCTATTTGGCTTTATGCCTGTATGAAAGATTTTATGTACTATGGTTAAGAAGTGTTTTAGCACATTATCATTACTATTTTTGATTATGCTATAAGGTATACCCTCTCTACCTGGAGATGAGTCCTTGACTGTTGATAAACAATTAATGGAGAATCTGGCCAATGATTAGACATAGGAGTATTGTAGATGGGAGTTATTTTGTTTAAGCTAGATACAGAAAGGGAGGAATTGTTTCCAACAATTCATTTATTCATTTGGAATGAGATGCTCGAGGAGATGTCTGAAGGTGGACCGAATTCTTCGAATCATAGACCAAACATTAGAAATTGGAGTGCTCGGAGATACTGAACTGCAGAAGTTTTACCACCAGGATCTGATAAAATAAATGATTTGAATGTGGAAATAACATTTGAGGTAATTGACGGAGATGAACTATTGGGGTTTAATAGGAGTGAGTTGTGTTGTTACTGATCGTATCCAGGAACCGGTTTAGAGAAAGGGTTTTTGTAAGTTAACGTAGTTGAACAAGTATAAGTTTTTGTTGAGGAGGAGAGAGGATTGGATGAAGAGTTGCTAAATAAAGCCTCAGCAAATGATTTTTTGACAGTCGGGAATAGTTTAGAAGCCTGCAAAAAAGACAAGTTCTGAGAGGCCATAGAAAATTTAACATTTTTTTGACGAGATTGTTCTGGGCAAGAAGAGTTGATGGCGGAATGAGAGCCCGAGCAATTGAAACATTTAGGTGGGGAGGAAGAAGGTCATTGGTCAGCTGGGTGGTTTTCTTCACATTTAAAACATTTGGGTGGAGATTTGCATGTATGTCAGAAACGGCACAGTTGAAACATTTAGGTGGGGAGGAAGAAGGACATATACGAGAATAGGTATATATGAGAGGGAACAGATTGTCTTTCAAAGGTGATGACGACAGATTGGAGGGGTATTTTTTATTATTTTTTATTTTAGTTTATTATCTCTTCCAACTACAGTGAAGATATTTACAATAATAACAATTTAATCCAAAAAGTATACAGTTGTAGTGCAATGCAATACATTCCGTATTTCAAAGAAATAAAAAAAATAACACACTAAATAAAAATAAAAAACAAAATGAAAATAGTCGTTCATAGAGGATATTTTTGTATCTCCCGTCTCCAGAAGGCCATCGGGGGGGATTCCATCCATGGCAGGGATGTTGGTATTTTTGGATTGGCGTAGTCCTGCGTCCTACCAATTATAACTAATTATAATTATAATTATTATATTATAAGCATTATGAAGGGGATTTATTTTTAAACTTTTATAAGGTTTACCTTATGCCACTGGGAAGCCGTCTAATCTACCCACAGTTTTGACACATACCTCGATGTATACAAAATGCGTTGAACAGTATTCTTTTGACCTTTGTACTGTAAAAGTTAAAACAAAAAAGTTATTTACTAAAACACGTCATAATGTTTAAATATTGAAGACAATATTAGTGATTTTTAAACGCAAATCTGAAACAGAAAAATCAGAAAAGGAAACGGTCACATCTGAGATGTGACCGTTTCCTTTTCTGATTTTTCTGTTTCAGATTTGCGTTTAAAAATCACTAATATTGTCTTCAATATTTAAATATTATAATTTGAGGTTTTACTCAATAAGTTATTCCGAAAAATAACACGTCATAATGGATTGTTATAAAAAAATGACATCTGATAATCAATGATGCGGCGTAGAAGGTAACGCTTACAATCTGACAATAAATAGATTCCCTGCAGCTAAATGGCTTCTAAATGGTACTTACACATATATAATCAATGATGCGGCGTAGAAGGTAACGCTTACAATCTGACAATAAATAGATTCCCTGCAGCTAAATGGCTTCTAAATGGTACTTACACATATATAGGCTAAATAATAACAACGCACCTACAATAATATAAATAATATGTTGGTAGGAGAGTTTACACATTGAGGAGGTACGAAAATTTGCAAGGAAACTATTTTAATACGGTAAAGTAATTGGTTAAATGGATTTTAGTGATTGATTTGTTGAAGTATGTATAATGTGATAATAACAACAATATGATAATGGACTCGTCAGATAAGGATTCCTTTTCTTATAAAAGACGTGAACAAGAGATATTAATTTCAGATAAACGGCCGTAACGATGAAACTTGTGTTTATTACCTTAGCTGTGTTGGTGGCCCTGGCGACAGGTTAGAGGACCTTCACTGCTACTTATACCACTGATCAATATTACTTTCTGCCTCTCGTTTTATTACTAATTCACGGTGATATTGAGAAAATATTTTTAATTTAAGGGAGGAATGTGAAGCCCTTGCAGTACAAGGAAGGACAGAGGTTTTTCCTTTTCCCCGATGGCCAGGGAAAACTCCACCTTATTGACACCGAAGAAAGAGGTATCCAATCGAGGTTCACCGCTGAAAAGGACGTGAATCTTCTACTCTTCACCAGGTACCAACTAAATACTCACCTTATAAAGTCAATACATATGTTTTATTACTTAATTATATATTTTAAAGATTTTCTGTTATCTTGCAGACAGAATCCAAACTCGGCCCAAACAATCACTTTTAAAAACAGTGCCAGCATTAGCGCATCCAACTTTGACAAAAGCAAGGCAACCAAATTCATTGCACACGGATGGACCTCTGACGGAAGCAGTTCAATTAACACCGTAGTGAAAGATGGTAAAAAATATTAAACATTCACCATACACATCAGTATATTTCCTATAATTTCAAATTGAATTTCAAAACCTAACGTAATTGAATCTCTCAAATACAATACGAAAAATAACGTCATGCATTCTCTTGTTTTCTCTGTCTCTCAGTCCCCTTCCCAAACTTAAATCCACCCCTTGTTTATTCTTTTTATGTTTGTTGTATTCGATTCCTAGTAGCCTCCATACAAAATTATGCAAAAACTTTAACACTCAAAGCAAAATAAGGAGCATCCAACCCTAACATTATTCTCGTAAATCACTTACCCGTAACTCATATTAACTCATGTTAGTCAACCTACGGGAGTTAACAAAAAAATGCTATCAAAAGTGTAGTTCCAAAAATTCCAATAATCTCTGATTCTATGTAAATTCGCATTATCTAAAATTAGATTTATCTCCCGCCACCTCGGAACAGGCTCAGCCTAGTGAGGTGGATTATACAAAAAAATATATTGTATGTTAATTTATTGGTTAGTAAATATTTTTTTTTTAAATAATTCCACCTGAAGAAATTCCTCAGTTGTTCGATAGAAATTTGGGCATTACTCTGTCCCGTTTCACCTTTTTTTTAAATGCATTTGCTTCACTCCCCGGATTGTGATCTAGAAGAGGAAGTTTACTAAGATCGAAGAAGTGGATACAGGTTTACTAATACTGGTGACTGAGTTAAGTATGTGTTTTTTTAGCCTTCCTCGCAGCTCTGGACGTGAATGTGATCGTATTCGACTGGGGCACGGGAGCCTCCGGTCTGTACCCGGCGGCGATACTGAATGTGGCAGATGCCGGGAAATTCCTCGGCTCGGTGGTGGACTGGCTGGTGGATGAAGGACTCGCCCTTAGCAACGTACACCTCATGGGACACAGCCTCGGCGCGCACGTGGTCGGCACCGCGGGCAGGTCCATCCAGCGCGGACTGGTGCCCTACATCACAGGTTTGGGGATTTTTTTAATATTAGCTACACTTAGGAGGTCCTGAGAAGCCCTCATCTTTGCTGATGCTGTGTAGAGGTTTTTTTTAAAGAAGTTTTAGGAGGGAAGTTTTGGGAACTAAAATTTATCTTATTTTTCTTCAGAATGTTGCTGCCAACCGTCTCATTATCCGTGGTATTAAAATATTCCCAAAAATAGGGGTTCCAAAAAAGATAGGTTTTCCTCTTTTTATCGCATAATTTAAACATTCGCTTTGGCACCGTTAATGCATATATGGGCGATTAGAGGAATTTTTGGTATTGATAGTGCTATTTAAGTAATATGTAAGATGGGCAACAAGATCATTATTCGTCGAATTGAGACGTCCGCGTCAGGTCTGAGTATCTGAGTTGGGAAAGTGCTGTCCCGGTAAGACAGACGATCGGGGGTCAATTGTCAATTCCCAGCTGCAACAATTAGGTACCATTTTTATTTTCATTCAATAAAATTAAGTTTTCTTTTTGAACTAGACTGCAAAATTGACAAAGTACAAAGTGTACCTACAGGCAAATCATTTAAAGAGCGCCCGTAAATATATTTGCGCCCACCGCGAGCGATATATAGTAATGCGAGTACACGTCAAATGACGGCCTCCATGGTCGAGAAGGTAAAGCTCTCGACTAGCAAGCTGGACTAGCAAATCCCGGCGTGCGCAAATAAATTTCATTGATTAATTTGAGTTATTTCACAATTTACTCATTAAAAATAATGTATAGTACATTTGCGGTACGTTCCAGAGTGGAATATACTCAGTGTTACCCTGGTGTAAGACCACCATTCAGAATTGAAACGTTCCTTGAAACGACATTGACCTCCCCACTACCTTCAGCCTCCCAACATACCCCGATTTTGGATGCTATAGTATCACTAGATCAAGGCGGTTACACATAAAAAAATATTGAATTTGTAGATCGAATTAGTTTGGAACATCCACCCTCAGTCCCCGTTTACCCCGCAGTAGTCCTGCAATGCTGTACATCACTTCACAAACAAGAAATACTTTATTCTGGTGCATGCTATGTTTTTTACATGCCGCTTTGAGGAGGCACCACCGGTCGCTTCTGCAGTCCCCTCTTACCCCGCAGTAGACCTATGATGCAGTACACCATCTCTTCATTCTGATTTACGTTGTGTTTTGGCAGGATTTGACCCCGCCATGCCGCTGTGGGGAAGCTCCACCGGCCGCATCCGCCCCACCGACGCCGCCTACGTAGAGATCATCCACACCAACGGAGGCGTCGCCGGCCTGAACGAGCCGGTAGGCCATAACGACTTCTACCCCAACGGGGGCTCGAACCAGCCCGGCTGCCTACTGGACCTCGGCTGCTCGCACTCCCGCTCCTGGGAGTACTTCGCCAGCTCTCTTGACAACCAAGGCTTCATGGCAATACTGTGCAACAGCTACGACGAGATGAACAGCGGGAAGTGCGCCAACCTGGGATCCCTGCACATGGGAGGTTCCAAACCCAAAGCCAAGTGAGTAACTATTAGATATACATTGATCTTATCCACAGAGTCATTAAAAAGTTGGGCGTAGGGATCGAAACACCACAAGAGAGGACAACAAAAAGAAAATCCTCAAGGGTGATGTATTGGGTGTTAGGTCTTCGTCGACGAAGTGCTCCAATTGCGCATGCACAGGGCCGGCCCTGCAGCACCATAAATTAAAGCGGGTAATAATTTTAGTGGCAAAAACTTTGAAAAGAATCATCGTAGAAGCCTAAGGTATAGAAATCCTGCTAGTCCTAGTTTACTTTGTGTTTTTATAAAGCACATCTACATCGATTGACTAGTACCAATAGGGAATACGTCAATGTATTTAACTACTATTCTCTTTACTTGTTTCAGATTTGGCATTTTCTACCTCGAGACTTCCAGCAAGAAACCTTTCTACCTTGGTTAATTCTTATCCTTCTCACCCACATTCCTCCGACAAAACAAATACAAATTTCTTAAATAAATGCTTTTTTAATTCCCTGTTATATTTCCAAGGACACTCTTAAAAAGTCATATCATATCGTTGATAAATATACCATGGTAATTCAGCCCTCTTGAGGTGATTTTGCACAAAAAAGGCGCTGTACAAATCATCCAAATATTATTATTATAAGATAATGTAATTTCTTTAAAATTAAGACCCATTGCAATATAGTTTGTTTTTTTTTTTGTATTAGGCAATTCACCCTAAAGAGAGTGCTATGTGCCGTTATAGTTAAGGGAGATGGTTATAATTTTATGGGAAATCTATACGGGAATAGGAAATCTCAAATATTGAAGTCATTCAAGTCTATGAACTTGTATAGAACTGAGAAAATGCGAGAATTGTTGAGAGAAAGTAAATAAGGAATACTAAGGGGAGATTGGTGGGTGATTTTTATAAGTAAACGATAAATACCTTTGAAAGATGAATGATTTTTAAAATTAAAGAAAACGTGATCAAGAGTCTCATTTTCCATGCCGCACTGGCAGAGTGGACTATCTAGGACCCGGATTTTAAACAAATGGGATGCAATGGAGCAATGACCAATTCTCATTCTCGAGATACAGGATATAAATCTTTTGGATTTTTTCTTGCCGTGGAACCAAGGTTTACTTGGAATATGATTTTGTATTCCAGCATAAAAAGCACCAGTTCGGGTTTTCGTATGAGTCCAATTTTCTTCCCAGGAGCGAATCATGTTGGATTTAAGAATTGGGATGACGTCAGAGATAGGAATTCTAAAATCTAAAGGATTAGAGCCAGAAATCGTTCCAAGTTTAGCTAGGGAATCGGTTTTCTCGTTACCCTCAATTCCTAAATGGCCAGGCACCCAAACCAATATTGTCTCGAAATTTAATTCATTTGAAGATTTAAGGGTGTTTCTGATATTATAAATAATATAGTCTTCTGGTTTATGGATATTTGAGGAAATTTTCAACACTGCGCTTAGTGAGTCAGTGCACAGTAAGGCTCGTCGAATATTGAAAAGCTGGATTTGGCTCAAAGCTTGTTCAATTGCGAAGCATTCTGCAGTAAATATAGAAATTTCTTTAGGCAATTTGTAAGACAAATCTAAATCGAATTCGGGAATGTGTACCGCAGCTCCACAATCTCTGTTATCAGACTAAGAACCATCTGTGTAAATGAGTGAAAATTCTGGAAACTTAGAAGATGTAATGTTTTCAAATTTTTCCTCAACATTTTGATTAGATGAGGTTAAAATATCAGTTCGGAATTCTGAAGTTATAACGTTGGGGATATAATTGATAGAATCAAATGGGATGGAGAAAATAGGAAGGATAGGATCTTTTTGTAGATTTTGGAGGGAAGAAGACAGAGATTTGAATGAAAGAAATCTTTTTAGAAGGAGAGGAAGTCGATTTTTATCTGTCGATCTTTTTTCGTTGTTTAAGTTATTGAACAAATAATCAAGGTTTTGTTCTAAAGGGTGACGCGATATAGAAAAAGATTTAAAAATATATTTATCAGCCAGGAATTGTCTCCATAAAATTAAGGGGGGATCAACACATTCTACCTAGAGAGAATTAATTGGAGAAGATTTCATCGCTCCGATAATTATTCTGAGCGCTTTGCACTGAATTCTTTCAAGTTTTTTGTCCAAATATTTAGGAAGAGGATCAAAAAGAAATGTTCCATAATCCAAATGGCTTCGTACTAGAGCACCATACATTAATTTAAGAGTAGTAGGATGAGATCCCCACCACACTCTAGAAACAGCTCGCATAATATTTAGCCCCTTTTCACACTTAGCCGAAATGTTCTGAATATGCGGGAGCCAGGAAAGCTTATGATCCAAAAGTAGTCCAAGAAATTTAATTTGCTTAACGATTTGAAGAGGGACATTATCAAAGCAGACAGAAAAGGGGGGTATTTTTCTTTTTCGCGTAAAAGCCACTACTTTGGTTTTAGACGTAGCTAAATTCATCCCATTTGTCAACAACCAAACTTTCATATTATGTAAAGCCAAATTCAATTCCTTCGCAGCGCGCGATAGATTTTTGTGTGGTAAATATATAAGGAAATCATCAGCAAAATAAAGTCGCTTGATAGATGAAGGAATTACACTGTCTAAATCACTTATATATATATTAAATAATAATGGACTGATTACAGACCCCTGAGGTAACCCCTTCCATAGTTTGCGATTTATCGTTTTTGAGGAAAAGTGGATAATAATGGATCTGTCTGTTAGTAAATTAATAATAAATTGAACTAGTTTTAAGGGAATTTTTATTTTAATTAATTTTTCTTTCAAAATTTTGATTAATACATCGTCGTAAGCTGACGAAAGATCAAGAAATGTGGCCAGAGTGCAAGAATTAAGGGACTGAGATATACGGATGTCTGTTGTTAACACACTTAAATTATCTATGGTTGATTTCTTTTTCCGGAAGCCATATTGATTAGGAGAGATAATTCTGTGATTTTCAACAAACCATTCCAATCTGTTCTTTATCAAGTGTTCTGCTACTTTCATTAAACATGACGAAAGAGCAATAGGACGATAGGATGAGATTTCAGATGGATTTTTGCCAGGTTTTAAAATCGGAAGGATTTTTTGAACTTTCCAGACTTCCGGAATATATCCCGTTTCGAACATGTAATTAATTAGGGATAAAAAATATTCAACCGACATGTCTGAGAACTATATAAGATTCCATCAGGGCCAGGAGAAGAGTCTGGAAGGGAATTGATTACTCGATTTAATTCACTTATTGAGAAAGGAGAGTCCAGCCAGCTAGAGTGAGATGGATAAGAAATAAAGGAAGGCATTTCCTCACATCTGGCAACTGACGGAGGAGCTATCTTATCAGCAAAACCTATAATAATTTCTTCTGGAATATGTTTAGAACGCTGCGGAGTATATGACGAACCTAATTTTTTTAAATTGGACCATACGATTGACTGGGGAGATTCAGGAGACAAGCGTTCACAGAATTTTCGCCATCCAGACCGCTTTTTTTTTTCAAAACGCGTTTCGCTTCTGTCTGGGCGCGTTTCACAGAAAGGTAATTTTCGAAAGACATACATTTACGGAAAATGGAAATTGCTTCTCTTCTGGATTTAACGACACTAGTGCATTCTTCATCCCACCATGGGGTGGAATATTTTATCTTAATGTTAAGATTACGTTTTTTAAGTGTTTTTTCTGCAGCTTTTATTATCATGTTAGGAAATAATTCACATTGTAAACTAGTGTTGACAAGGGAAGACTTAGATTCTTGAACAATGGAGTCTAATTCTGAAGAAAAATTTCTCCAATTCGCGTCTTTCGTTTTAAATTTAAAACTATTGTTTATCGAAAAGGAATGCGTGGAAGATAGATGGTGGAAGGTAATTATTATAGGAAAATGGTCACTGGAAAGGGGATCTTTAAGAATGTTCCAAGAACATATGGGAATCACCGAAGATGAGCAAAGAGATAAATCGACTGCACTTTTCCGATGTTGAGGGGCAGTGAAACGAGTTGGAGATCCATCATTTAGAATACATAAATTATAGGTATCCATAAAATCTAATAGATTATGGCCAGAACGGTTTGTTAACTCACTGCCCCAAGAAGGAGAATGAGCATTGAAGTCCCCAAGTATCATATACGGGGGACGAATCTGGGATATAAATGTTGACCATTCGTTTTCAACAAAAATTGTAGAGGGAGGGATATACACGGTGTCCGGAAACTCGTAGTACAAGCGGGAAACTGGAGAATCTACACCACATGGGGAACCCAAATAAACATATTTTTAAGTTTTTTGATTTGAGCATTTTCACAAAAAAAATATATATATACATTTTTCGGCTATTTTAGGGTTAAAGTTTTTTCTGGTGTGTAGGGTTGAACAACAGATGTTTTAACCCTGCAGAGCAGAAATATTTTATGATTACACCGGATTAAATGAAGGGTGATTTCAAAATAATGCTTCAAATCCGAGTTTCTTCATTTGTTTTACTTTCAAATAGTTTTAATTAGTTGGGTACTTTGATCTTCAGTAATAAATTATAAGAATTTGATTTAAAAAAAAAAAAAAATCATCTTCTAACTCGATTTACTCGATAACGAAAGCTCAAATCAAAAAAAAAATACTACAAAATCGACTCCAAATGTGATGTAGATTCACCAGTTTCCCGCTTGTACTACGAGTTTCCGGACACCCTGTATATTGATAGTAATGTAATATCAGATATAACAGCAGCTACTATCTGAAAATTATTGGAGAGAGTGTGGAAAATAATTTGTTTAAAAGGGATAGAATTATGTATAATAAGAGCAGTGCCACCTTTGCCATCCAGTCTATCATGTCTTAGACAATGATATCCAGGAATATTTATTTATTTATTTCATTTTATTAACGCCTAGAAGGCTTTTACATATACATGTTATGGGTTTTGTTGTTCAGTAGCATTATAAAATATTTTAATTACATAGCATAATAAATTGAGTATGAACTTACATAACAATGTGTAGGGTTATTGTTATGGTGTTATTATTTTATAAACATAAGCAAGCAAAGTTTATTGTACAAAGTACGTCGGTTGAATATTTTACAGAACATAGGTTAAACTAATACATAAACTTGAGAAAAATATAACAGATATAGGTAGGTAGTTAAGTAGATACAATTCAAGTATATAGTTACGGTGTTATTGGAATTTGGACAATGAGTTCGATAAGTTTATATAAATATAGTGTAGTTACAAGAGTACAATAATGTAAGTAGGTAATACACACAAGACAAGTAAGTTTGTTTTTATTATTATAAAGATAAACACTACAGTTTGTTGTAAACCATCTTTGTAATCATCAATCTTTATTTTGCCCGATTGGGAATTTTACAAAACAAAGCTTAGTTAATGAAACAATAAAATATGCGTTTGAAAAAAAATTATGAATCTGTTACAAACATTCTAGTATACTGTATTAAGTTAAATTAGTTAATTAAATTGGTATGAGGGTTTTAACCACGTTTCGGAGATGGCAGCAACTGAAATATTATGTTCATCAAGTAACTGTACAAGATCAATTTTGTTGGCGAATAGACTTCTACTATTCCATTGAAGTATTTTGCTCAGTTGCGGATACATCGGGAAGGCTAGAGAGTAAAGATTTCATATAATCGGCAGCGTTGGACGGTACTTTATTGTTATTTGAAAGGATCGTAATTAATAGGGTAATTAAAGTTTGAATAAAAGAAGAATTTTCAATCGTGACTTTAGGGAAGATATCGGAAGTGGGACAGTTTTTTAAGGCAGTCCCATTGGGAGCCTGGGATTTATTATTCCCATTCGGGTTAAGTAAAAGATCATTATGTAGTTTTTTATCGAAAGAAGGAATAAATTTTGGATTAGATTTTATCGGTTTGAAAATTGTTTCTTTGTGGGAAGATGATAGAGGGGATTTAGGGGAAGAAAAATGAAAGAGAGAAGCGTTAGACGTTATCTCTGCAAAAGATTTTATTGAAGGAGGGAATAATTTAGAGGCCTGAAAGTAGGAAATGTTGTCTACAGCCATTGACTGTTTGATATTTCTCTGTCTAGATAACTCTGGACAGGCCACACTAACAGCAGTATGGTTGCCCTTACAATTAATACAAATAGGGTTATTCGTTGTATTTTGACACTGTTCAAAGGGATGATCCTCTCCGCAATGGAAGCAACGAGGAGGGGAACGACAAATAGGTTTTGAATGGCCAAAACGGCAACAGTTGAAACATTGGATAGTCGGGAATCTGTATACTTCAACGGGAAGAGCGTTATAATAAATAAATACACGGTATGGTAATGTTTGACCTTCGAAAGTAATAACAACGGATTGGGAAGGTTTCCATATATTGGTGCCGGTGGAAGTATCCTTGAAATTCAAACGACGTGCTTTTAAAACTTTTGGAGTTAATTGAGAGTCATTAAGAGCGTCTACTATTTCTGTTTCTGATAGATCGGTTGGGATACCTCTTACTCTGCCCATTCTGGTTAAATTGAAAGTAGGAATGAAAGATTTAAATTTATTATTTGAAAGAGAACCTATTTTTTTAACAAAATCATTAGCTAATGTGGATGATTTAAATTCTATGGATAGTTTGTATCGACCTTCCGGTTTTATTGATCCATTTATAATACCGAGGTTATTGAGTTTTGAGCTAAAAATAAATTTACCAAAATCCAGGGGATGAATTATTTTACCCTGTTCAGTCCTTTGGACATTGACAATAAATGGAGCTGAAGATGAAATAGAATACATAAGCTCAATGGCTTTTGCTTCTGGAGGAATGGTATCATTATAACTTCCATGAGAGATTGGGGCTACGTTTGATTGTGAAAGAGATTTAATTTTAGGAGGTACATTAAGGCAAAGCGGAGGTCGACGTTTTCGGGAAGGAATGGTTACAGAAGTCTGGGTATCATCAGAATCGTAATCGTCTACAATATTAGAAATGGGCTCAGGGTCCGGAGGTCGATTTTCATCTTCCTCCATTTCAACAAATTTAAAAAAATTAAACAATAATTATTATTTTAGAAATAATAAATGATAGAAATAATATACGCAACTTCGTCGCAAACCAATAACACAAACAAAAATAATGAATACGAAAAGGTAACAATAAATAAATCTTATCTGTACGCCGCGCCGCCGTCAGTAAGCCGTCAAACACAGAGCACTGGTAAACACGACTGCACACTTCCGAGGTTCGGTGACTAATCTCAGATATAGTTACAAGAAGGCTTTAGTAACATACGTCAATAATATTAATAACTAAGCTAATATTCTTTCTGTACGACAATTTTACTAATATTTCCATCAAATATATAGTAACTTACAAACCGAAACCAGAATTCTCAAACTATCAGATCTTAGGTAGATATCAGAATTTTACCTGATGTATTATTTTTTTTTCAAAATTATTAATCTCTAATTGACAGCCCAGTATTATTGGCATTAATTTATATGAATGGATCTGCCAGACTAACTCGTAGCATACACTTTTAAATGTAACAATAACCTCAATTACTCTACTACTATTTATTCACCAATTCTAAGTATTCATTACCTTGCAAACAAACGCTGTGAACTTATTGATATGTTTGGAGTTAATAATTTTGTGGGTTTCAAAAGGCAACTAACACCTATTTGCTCGTTATTAACCTGTTTCGTTTCTTGTCTTTTAAAAATAAATGTAGTCTCTATACCATCCTACGAGTGCATTGCACACTCCTTTTTAGTTTTATGTTGTTTTTAACGCGCATATTAACAACTGTATTTATACATACATATATATAATTAATATATGTATATAAATATATATTTATTTCTTTTATTAATTTTTATTTAAGGTTATTAAGAAAATCATGTGCGCTACCCGACTCACTAGACAATACCTGTTCTGAGCCGGGTAGCAGTATAATTACATATATTTTGTAAACAAATCAGGCTTAGTAAAAATACAAAAGAATACAAGTATGTATATTTATATTTATACATATGTATCATGTAAAAGTCTATCAGGGCTTTCAAATAAATAAATAAATACTGTCTAGTACCTGAGTGATCCTTAAGGTCCACTTGTATCCCACGATTTATAAAAGATAACAACTTAGTCAGTAAATTTTCAACATAAAATCTGTATTTAATTAAATCCGTTCCAACGAACAATTATCCTTTGAAATCATTGTTTTTTTTTGCTGACCTTGAAGTTTATAATTGCCAGATCTTCAGTGGTAGACATGAAATTGATAAAAATCATTAATTATTTCAATAAAAGGAAGACTTCTAATTTCTACTGAAGATTATACCACTGATAGAGAAAAGCGCAAATAATTTTTACTTACCTCAGTAGAAAAAAGTTTTTCTGTCAACGAAAACGAGAAGAGATATTTTGCCATAAAAATACTTTAGTTACGAAGTGGTGTTTTATGCACCAAGCTAGCAGAAGACAGCAGAGATTGCAGAAAACATGTTTTTTATGACCCCGTCGGAATGATAGCGATAATTTTCGAAGAAAGGGAGATTTTGATCCTTGGCTACATCTTCCGCAGCGGGATGACTCAGATTAGCGGATGTAATTTAGTGCCGAGTCGATGACCAGGCAACAGTCAAGGAACATCGGAGAATGGAGAGAGCTGATCTGTCATCTTGTTGGAAGTCGTTGAGTGATGTAACAATTTTCTTTCGTAAGCTCCACACAGGAGGCCTTGAGAAAAACCATTTTTCTTAGGGCCTATGTCATCTTTTGGGGATGCTGTGAGAAATCTTTCCAATGAAAGGAAGGAAAGGAAAATCTGGGAAGAAAAAAGTATGAGATTTGGGTAGGAATCTGGGAATCAGTGTGTATAAGAGTAACGGATGCATGAATTCATTCCTCTCACTGCGGTGCAAGGCGATGGGTTCAGATTGTCCTGCTGGAGAGGTCAAAAGGTCTCCCTCAAACAGTTTCTCTTGATCCGGTCTGCCTAGCAGTCGATGGGAAGACTCATCCGCCGCCAAGTCCTGCACAAACCTCACCACTTGAAGAGACCAACGGCTTACTTGAGAAGAAACAGAACGAACGTCGATGACGTCCGCAAGAGCTCTCGCTGGGTCGAGTTTACACAAGAGTTCGTGGCTTGGCAACGCTTCGTTACTTTCGGAGTTTACCGACTTCCATCGTAATATTGTTCGGTACGACTTTTGTAGGGACCTAGTACCTTCCTACTTACAGGAATATTTAAAAAATACTAAAAAATTATATTTTAGTAGGTGACGTATGCCCGGCATTGCTCGAAAAATTCTCTCTACTTTTTATAAATATACTATGCATGTGTTAAATATATAAGCCTTTCGGAATAACTTCTCTAAATTATAGTGAAAACCCTAACAAAAGTAAAGTTGCGTAGTTTGGAAGAATTAAGGGCACGAACAGACAGATGCGGATAGCGACATTGTTTTATATTATTTAGTGAAGATTAGAAATGATAAATATAATTATTCCACTTTTTGACCATACGAATCACGAAATTTTTATTTGTTTTCAATTCCTCAGAATTAATATGGGAAAAACTGTTTACCGATCACTTCATTCTTCCCTAGTTTTGGGGAAAATTCCCCAGACTTCACATCACTGACTGTTACTGTACTGAGTACTGAGGGCAGGACATTCTGATGGCTGTTCGGATAAGGGAGCTGTGGGACCTGTCACAAGCTGACTTGCTGCAAGTTTATTGCGTCACGCCATTCCCCTCGCTTACGCATCAAAGATTGCAAAAGGATTAAGTTTCTTAAAAAATCTTCCAAGAAATCTAATATTTTGGCAAAAAATCACATCCTGGAATCTTGAAGTAAACAAGTGGAGAGTAAATGGTACCTTTTTCATTAAATCGGGAATGCAACATTAATATTTATACCATAACCCTTTCAGCACTGGCTGATACGATCGTGCGGGTCCGTTTATAAAAATATTTCTCGAAAACGGTTTTAAATTTCTTTGGTATTCCGGCTTACAATGACCGTGCGGGCTTGTATCTAAGCTCTACTGGCCATTGTTTCCACAATTTACCACTAGGGGCATCATTAAAAACTGTCAAAATGTCGCGTCAACAACGGAGCCAACCTCTGCCTCGTAATTTATTTATAAATACAAATATATAAACTATTTAAGTGATTCACCGTGTTATTATCGTTGTTAACATGTTAATCAATGAGTTAATTCTTTTTTTTAGTATGACATTCAGCATTATATTATTTATTAATGAAAATATTAACACCAGCACGGGCGTGCTGGTCAGGTTTATTCTCATACATTCCATTCCAATTCTGTCCGATAAATATTTGCAAAGTGTTATAATTTTTCTCTTTTTCTTTCTTTTTCAATGAGATAATGTCTCACTAATAACACCAGATATTCATTGTAACTATGTTTGGGCATAATAAAATTGTATTGGAGTATATTTTTAATATTTTTTCTACGGTGAAATTCCTGAAATATCACCAGATGATGAAGGATTCGAAAATTTTGTCCTGAATGCTATTGGAGATGGAAACGATTCGGAAATAGAAGGATATTCGAGTGAGGATGAGGACCTTGTTGCTGATACCCTCGCATTATTAGCGGACAGATCCATTCCTCAGATTCCAGACGTGGAAGAGAATGACGATCAAAATGATGATGTGTTGGATGATGTAGAACCTGTTGCATCTACTTCATCTGTAAGGAGGCCTCCTCTAGTGGGCTAGTGGTAGATTTTGAAATCTATTAAGGACCGTCCACTCCACTTTCCAACAGAGAGTTAGGCCTAGGTCCTGGTGTCGTTCTGCGCCTAGCACAAACTTTACCACCTAACAGCTGCCTATATTTCGATAGGTATTTTACAATACTCGCCCTTCTAGAAAAATTAGCTCTAATCGGTTTTCATGGGACGGGAACTATTTTGGCTAACCGTTTAAGAGGTTTGAAATTAAAACCTGATAAATTGATGCAACAAGGAGACCATCAACAGCTTGTCAATGAGAATATCGCGTTAATTAAATGGCGAGATACAAAAACAGTTTTAATTGGGTCAAACTGTACAGGAGCTGAGCCCCTTTCAACTGTCACGAGGTGGAACAAATCCATAAAGATATACGCTGCTGTTCGGGCACCCCAAATTAAAAAATATATATATAAAAAGCTAGTGGGAGGTGTGAATATTTGCGACCAGCTAATGGAGTGTTACCGTACGTGGATCAAAACAAAAAAATTGACCCTAAAAACCATAATACACCTTTTGGTCTTGGTTTTGGTAAACTCATGGTTGTTTTATCGCGAAGAATTAAAAAAAACTGCAAATAAAAAGCCTTTAGACTTATTAAAATTTCGTTTGGAGGTTGGTGAAGCGCTTACTACAACTCCAGAACGTAAAAGAAAGTCACCCGAGGATCTGAACGAAGAAGAATGTGAGCATACCCAAAATAAACAGTACAAGCCTGTGAATCTGCCAGTAACAGATAGGAAATATGACGGTTATGACTATTTGGCAATATTTGATGATAATATTGTTACACCAAGAATTTATCGCATGGAAAATTGTAAAAGCCGAACGAAAATTTTATGTGAAAAATGTAAAACCTACCTGTGTCTTTCACGAAATAAACACTGTTTTAAATTATTTCACACTAAATCCAAGTAGTTGTTAGTTATTTTCGTATTCAAACATAATAAATCTTAATTTCGCACAAATAAATTGGTTTTATTACTCTTTTTCGTAAGTCATTGCTACAAACAAATTTATCTTGGTTTGTATGAAGATAGTCCTGACCGTCACGATCGTGCTGGTGAGTTTACTCGGAAAATTGGATTTTCCGAATTTTTCCAATATTTTTCTGTGCATTTATGGGATTGAATTATTCTAAAAATAACAAAATTCTGGAAAAAAAACTTTTTTTTTCTTCAGTGCTGAAAGGGCTATACAGAGATAAGCGAGTATTGCTGTTTTATTAAGAATCTCTTCTATATATTGGTAATCCGGTTAAAAACTGAATTGCAGGCTGTTTCCTGATAAATTTTAGTAAATTACAAAAAAAAATTTGTCACGATGAGGAAATGTATTTGTACAAATTGAATAAATATTACATTTCAAAAACATAATAAAAATAATCGTCCAGTGAAAGGGCAGTGTTTTCTGCGCCGTGTTTCATAATCATAATTTCATGAATTACAAAATCAGAAAACACTAATAGTAATTAAAAATAGTATCCTCACGTATCATATCATCGTACCATGCCGATTGAAGTAGGGAACTTTATCAAAAAATCAACTCGTAATCAACCCGCCTAAAACATTTGATGATGACGTAGGAGCATATACCACATAGAAAATCAAGTACTTTCCTCTAGTAAAATCATTGACAATACGTGTAATATTGCTGATATCTAGGCTTCCGACCTATATACGGATTATGTTCCAAGTCGCGCTAAGTTCCACATTCCAACCAGCCGAGCTTTAAATCACCGATATACCGGGCCTATGAGAAACAATTATTTCAATATATTTTTTAACACTAACTACATTAGTTCAAATTTTGAAAATATCACACAAGATAAATTATTGGGCACACCGCAGTACATAGTATATCTGGAACCTAATAAACTAACCTCCTCGCGCTTCTACTTTCCTGGTAGCAATAGTGGTGTTGGCGGATATTGTAGTCATCATCTCACCGATGCGCTACTCCGCGGGTGCAATTTGCTGCAATCTGTTGCATCAGCGGTTGTCATCTTCTAATCTCGGTAATTCGCTGCCTCATCTCGGTTCGACAATGCAATCATTGTGCTATCTAAGAGTTAAGAGTGCATCTGTGTCTACAAAACGGTATTTGCGAGCATTATTTAAATTGACGGTACAGTTGCGATGAATGCACTGTTGTTTTCACTGCGCTGTGAGTTTTGTCTTACACAGGAGTCGCTGTGCGCTGTAAAATACGTTGTACGCATTGAATTGCCAAGCTTTGCCAGTTAGTACCTACTTATTCGCTTATCGCGAAGTACTAGGAACTGGGGTTCAGAGCCGCAGTACCACAGAGTTAGTTAGTCTAATAGTCGTTGTTCGGCCCTTTAGGGAGGTATGCCAAGCATTTATTTCAAATAATAGGTACATTTAAAACTTTCAGTTGGTTCAACTTCTACTTTATAGTATTAATTAAGCTACATAATATACCAGTGTATCAGCATGGACTTGAAAGAGCAGCGATTCTTGATTTGGAGTAAAAAATTAAGATATAATTTTGCTGTCCGATTTAAAAACTATACATTTTCCATCACTGGGTACTTCCTAGCGCATCACGTGATATTCCCTTTATCTTGTTTAAGCAGCACAGTTCAGACAAGACAGAGCACGTATCACGTGATCCGTTGCGACGTATAGCAGTGTGATCAGTGGCGCCGTGTTATAGATTGTTTATTCATTTTGCCTGAATTACACCTGCGATGATTAATAACAGTACTGATGTGAGCAGTACAGTCATTAATAATAGCGGGCGAGTGATTCCGGCGAGTGGATTAGAAGCAAGGTCCAATGACTCGATCGAGTAAGAACTCCTCTACCTGTATACTCACTCAACAACCATGCCAAAGCACTTTAAACTAAACTCAACGAACTGACTCGCTCACTGTCTCTTCTCCATGTGATCATCTCTACTCTCCAGTAAATTGCTCGACCGAGTAACAAAGCGAGTGACTCGGTCGAGCACTCGGCAGTTTAATTCAACCTTTACTCTAAATATGGTCTTGAATCGCTGGTTGAAGTCTTTGAAGTCTTTCGAGCTGATACACACGTACTTACCAAGAGGTAGTATGAACTTCTGTGATTCGTTACCTGCGTCAATGTCTGGTTAGAGCATGAAGGGAGGCGTGAGGTGGAAATCTGAGAATTCATAATCATGGATGGATCTTTAGGTACCTACCTTCCCGCAATCAGCCGACTACATTCCCTGATTGTCCTTCTGACGTCTTCTCTTGTCAGTAATTAAACGTCATTTAATAATTACCTTAGATAGTAAATACCTACACATATCGCCTTACACTTCAAAATGTTTTCTAATTATCTGATTTATGACAAAAGAGGTTAATCCCCAAATATTTTTTTCTGTCTAATTGTTTTCAATTAAATCTAATTATCGTAGCTTGGAATAGAAAAAACAACGCTGTGAATTGAAAATTGTGTTTTCCTACAAATTCGCAGCAAAACGGTAAAACATTTTATCTGGCTGTAGTATTCCTTGTGTGAGTTTTTACCTATGGCGCAGACAATAATCATAAAGATAAATACATGGGTAATCATAAAAATACACCAGTAATCATAAAAAAATATTTATAACCATAAAAAAATGGGTAAATAAAATATATATACAATCATAAAAAAATATCTTCATCGGGGTATAAGGTACATTGGACAAATGCACGTACAAAAAATTATCTACAGACAAAAATAAAACCATAACAATTATTTTTTTCATTTAATTAAAAATAATGCCATAATATGTCATTTTTTAATTCCAAACCATAAAATTTTTTTTATTTTTTTTTATCTTCCGATTTAGTTGTCCGGGTTAAATCTTCCCCAAAGGAAAAACTTAACCCTTCCACTCACTTTTCCACAAATGATCATCTAGTCAATCAACATTATGTAAGTGCATTATATAAGCAAAATAAATACAAAACAATACAAGAACAACACGTCAACTCACCAGAGATCAAATGGGAAAATAATTCACCGACTCCAGATATTTTCATATAAGAGGGTTCGGCTCGGTAGAATTTCTAACAGGGCCTATAAATCCTACTGATCCCTCAACATAAATATTTAAAAAATCTTTTGTTATCCTACATGTATTCAAAATGACCGACTTTTGTATCTTTATATATAATTTTTTTGATAGATCTAATACGCCTAAATTTTTAATTAGAGAGCTAGGTATAATGCCAGTAGCCGAAATAACGAATGGTAATATTTTTATAGTCTGAGAATGCCAAATTCTTTTTATTTCATTTCCTAAATCTGTGTATTTTCTTATTTTTCACTAACAGATTTTTGAATATTACAGGAATTTGGAATAGCGACATCAATGATATAAGTTATTTTTTTAATTTTGTCATGTAAAACTATATCGGGTCTATTATGACTAATCGCTCGGTCTGTTAGTATAGTTTTATCATAATATATTTTATAAAATTCGTTTTCTAAAAATGAATTTGGTTCGTATTCATAATATGGTACTATATTACGGCAGTCAATCAAGTTATGTTTAATTACCAAATTTTGGTGAATTATTTTTAAAACTTGATTGTGCCTAAATGTATACTCGGACGGTGCTAATATAGAACATCCAGATATAATATGTTCTATAGTTTCCGGAAAAGCCAAACATTTTCTACACAAATCATCAATTTGATTTGTATCTTTGATTATATGCTTTCTATAATTTTTAGTATTAATGACTCTATCCTGAATGCCAAGCATAAATCCTTCTATTTCTGCGCTCAACTCTCCAATACTCAACCATTTGTTTGACGAAATTTTGTCAACATACGTTTGGTTGAGATAATTGAAGTGTTTTGCGTGTAAAATTATATTTGACCAGGAATCTAATAATTCCTGGTTGGGATTTATAAAAATGTTTATATTTTTTTTATATTGTAATTTTTTAATTAAAAATATTAAATGGAATAATATATGAGATGGAATATAAGAAAAAACCATTAGATGAAATAAAAATATATGAGCTGGATAAGAAAATAAAAACGTACAGATAAAACGGTAGTTTTTGATGACTGCTTAGGACTACTAATTAAAAATGACAGAAACACATGCTGACAGTTGATGCAATAATGTGTCCTTTTGTATAAGCAAATATTTGAAAACAGATTCATATCATTATCGTTGGCGCTCAATTTCCATTGGTTGATTGCGGAAATATTCATATAAAGAAACTGGTTAGACCTGTACCCCCGTCAATTAGTTTTAGAAATAACTAATTAAGTATAAAATACGTTTAAATGATAGTAAAGAACACAGTTACTAAAAATATATAAATACGAAAGTAAAAGGACATATTCAGTTACTCAAGTACTTACTAACAAATACAGGTTTTGGAATTCACCGGTTTAGATAATCATTTCAGTAAATCAAATCAGATTTATTTATTTCCAGACTGAAAATGCTTTCTTGATTAAAAAAGATATTCTACCAAGGGGAACAAATCGGTTTATCGGAAAACCATTTGCTCGATTCTTAAGTGCACGTGTCTAATGGACGCGTGGGATTAATGATCCTTTCATGTTTTACCTAAATAAACAATTTGAACGAGGGCTAAATTATTATGTGAATGATTTCCATTTGAAATAATCGCAAATTAAGTAATTTCCATGACCTAAATATAAATATATATATATATACTTATATAATAATTTGTATAAAAGTAGATGTAAGTAGTAGGTACCTGTTTGTTGTACATCAACTGAAACTTATTAACATAATATTGAAAATGATTATGGACTAAAAGTAGTTATAAAAGAAATGTATTTTTCCTGAAAGAATTACCAAACATGTTTAATTTAACAAATGGATGGTCATGTTTTGGAAGGATTCAGTCAGTTGGCGTAATTAAGGAAGATTGATATGAACTGATTTATTTTTCGGACGGTGTACCTATATAAATTAAATCACTATTTTTAATCCTTAAATTGAATACGTCGTTACGTTAATTATTTTTATTTAAGAAGAAGATAATACTAATAAATCTAAATAACGAAAACGAAAGAGACAGTTTTCCATTTAAGAGGCGGGTATGGGTACCGCCGCCCCGGGAACCATTTATTGGATAACCAACACCTCTGCCATAGGTCACCCCAAGTGGTTCGGGACAATGGTTCGCTACGTTTGGTGATTTATAAGGGGTGCCCAGGTTCGTCGGGTGAGGTATGTTCAGATCTTGGCGGGCGGTGGGTGCGCCTGCCCAGCAGCTGCGTGGCGAACCGGATCGGGAGAGGCCGTTTGGGGAGACCCTCCAGCTGGTCTCTCTCGACACATTGTCAATTTTTTTTAAGGAACATATGAATCTATACCACCACTAAAAGTTTTCTTTGAGGGAAAAATGAATATATACCACCATAAAAAGTTTTTGTTTTTAAATTACCATAATATTAACAGAAAAATAAATTATTTTTTGCATTAATTATTCAAATTAGTTTCACACCACTGAAAGGTTTCATGTACGAGTTCTTTAGGATTACTTCAGCATTTGTTAAGAACAATATTGTGACAATAATAATGTTTTCACTCTAGTATTATTAGCCGGAGTTGAACTCCGGCTAATACTGTTTGAACAAGAATCTATAATGCTGAAGAATAATGTATCCATATAATATGTCACTGTAACTCGCACATACATATCAACCGTTTACCATAATTTTACATCTGCTTACATATTAATACATACTCATTTTGATTCTATAGGTATATAATTTTAATAACTTCTTATACCTCCTTCTTATTTTCTCCTTTAAATTCTTTACTTTTTACTGTATATCTTATATTCTATACTTTTTTTAATATTCTATTATATTTCAATTTTTTGATATATTCTTTCATATTATTCTAATGTATTTCACTTGCTATCTTAAACTATATATATATATATATTTTTTTTTTTTAATTTTCTTTATTCATGAAAATATATTAGGATACAGGTTTTTTACATGCTTTTCGACTACCACACTAGATATACTCTTTATTTTCATTTAAATTGTGTACTTTTTATATTATTTTAATTTCTTTTATATTTCATACTAGAATTATTATTTTTTTGTACTATATATTTAATCAACCACCATAACACGGGCATGTGCCTAGCTTGGTGGTTTTAACACACCTAAAAACTGTAAAAACCAATAAAAACACTGAACAAAGAAAAAAAAACATTGTCTTGAACTGCAGCGGGAGGGAAGGATTCATACGTCTGTCATTCCTGACCCCTACATTCCTACCCACCCCTCATACATTTTTCTTTCCCATAATTTCCTGTTCTTCCTTTCCTTCAAAACACCCTCCACACAGCATTCCCAATGATGATATAGAGCCCGGAGAAAAATTATTTTCAGGGGTTAATGAAAAAAAACACCGACACAGAAAAATAAAGGTCTCAACTGAGAATCGAACCCAGGATATCTGTTTTACCCGGGACAATGTCTTTAACCCGTCGACCATTGGGACATTTAATAAGTCATTTTTAAAAAGATCTCATATTTGAAATTCAGAATGAATTAACAATATAATCTTGCAATTAATTTTCCCATATTTTTAAGCTATCTGACTTTTTCTAAAAGTCTACGTTGGGATGTTTCAGAGAATTTGAACATAGGAATAATTTTATGTTTCTATTCAGAACTTGAAAATCAACTTCTAAATTTGATGATTTGTTTAAATTCTCTGAAACAACCTAATCTAAATGAATTTTCATTTTTTTTATTTGAACTACTATTCTTTAATGACTTTTGAATATTATACCCATCAATGTAATATATCATTGAAGAAGAAGATAATACAATATTTTAATTATTTTATCTACATTCATCACCCTATATACATTTGTATTTACGGTGATGATGGGGATAAGTCATTGGTACGAAATATTCTTTAAATATAGACCCTATCCTTTCCCAACCCCTAACATACTGTTAGCGTGTAATATTATTCTTGAGATGTGGCATCTATAACAAATTGCCTGCTTCCGTGTTCAACATATTGCAATCCATGGCGTAAAACGTCCCAATTTGCTTACACAATGTAATTAAGTAATATAATAATAAACGGAAAACGATTATAATTCGATGTAATTTTTTTTAAATGCGTCCTGGAAAGACGAGGGTCCCGGGTTCATGTCCTAGATGTGACCGTATTCAATAATTAAATACTACAATTTGAATTTTTACACAATTAAGTTATTCCAAAAAATAAATAAAAAAATACACTTTGTTGAGATTGAGAAAAAACAAAGATGCCGAAAAACTTCATAACATGACCAAAACCAAATTTACCGTTGCAGAAATAGTGCTGGCGTTCTGGCGCGCTCACAACGAGAATTCGAACGAGATGAAATCGCGCTTGGAAAAACAGCCGGGTCTATGAAAGAAAATTCCTTTCGGAAGATAAATGGCGTTACGTAACGCACAGGATTAATTGCTTTGGCGCTCTTTTCATATTCTTCGCTCGTAAGATATGAGACGACTGAGACATATTAGAGATTACAAAACGCCAGTATTTCATCCAACAACCACAATACTCTCATGAGCAGCAAGCAAACGGCGAATTGTTCATAATTCTTACATCTACATGGAGAATGAGAAATAGGACAGTCGACACGCGTGGCTTCAATCGTCTGAGTCTGTTGAACCAGTCATTACCATTACACACCATACACCATTACACTTTACGTTGTGGCCAGAGTTCGTTTGAACTCTTATTTTGATAAATCATTCTATAAAGCTGTGCAGGGGCCTATAGCGAATTCTTTGTGTGGTAGTTGACCATTTTAGATTTAGGTACAATTAGATTAAAATTATGTTGTGATAATGCAATAAGTCGGGAAGACAAGAAATAATATGTAAAATAATGCTAGAGAGTTATAAAACAAAACATAGATGTTTATTGTTTTGGTGTTTAATTCGTAGAACTCCATTTAATTTTTTTTAAATAAATTTAAATTAAATCAAATTTAATAATGTTATAATAATTATTAAGTTCTGCAAGTATTTCTGTTATTTTTACAGTTTTTAATGTGACAGCTGTTTCGGCTTTTGAGGCATCAAACTGTGGATACGACGACTTATTTATATGATTTTATTTATCCGCACCCATTTAAATATCTATAATGTTCAAAAATGATTCATTAAGAATTGGAATAACCAAAATATTTGGGAATCCAGCAGTGTTTGCACACCTGTTAAAATTAATGACCTAAGGGTTTTCTTAATTGTTGGTACGTGGGTGATTATGTTAAGGAATTATATTTTTTGGGTTTTTTGAAAATATTAATCAGGGGAGAATTGATCATTTTTGTTTGATTATTAATTAGGGTTATGTTTGAATCATTAGTTCTTTTATTTATCTCTAATTGTTATAGTAAATTTAATCTAAAACCCTTTCTTTCTATGTGTAAAGGTTTAGGCTCGTTGTTGTCAAGCGGGACGTGGTTTTTTTCCAAGAGGTGAGCTGCGAATTTTGAATCAATTTTATTATTTTTATAGCAACGCATATGTTCTTTGAATCTAGTTGAAAAGGCTCTCCCAGTCTAAAAAACAAATTTAGCAATCTGTAAGAAAAATGCCCAAAAAACTGCAAAGAATGAAACTTCCTAAACGACTATAAAATATTTAGTAACTATAGAACTCAATGTAAAAAAATGTCTAAAAATTACGTTTTAATTACATAAATGGAATCTAAAATTCGATACCTTTCAACATTTAAAACTTTTAATCTGAATGCATTTCAAAGAAAAGGGTAGTAGATATGAAGGTAAAGGTTAATTATTTTGCTGACTACTTCAAAAGTGTCTATGACGAAGATTTCCCAGACGGCCATTAATGAGAGCATACATATCCCTGCCATACACATCAATATAAACATATCCCTGCCATAAACATCAATATAAACAATGTTAAAACTAAGATTAAATCCCTAGACAAAACAAGAAGGCAGGACCCGATAATGTGCATCCCAGTTTCCTTACATTCTTTATTGCTTCACTGGCTGAGCCGATTTTCTTATTGTTTTATCCCTTGACATTGGTTACTTCCCTAACATTTTTCAAATTCATTATATTCAAAAAGGGTAATAAATTCGATATAACTAACTATGGACCAATAAGTAAGCTATCCCTAATACCGAAACATTTTGAAAAACTATTAAGCACCCCATTGTTCGCAATCAACATGGATTTTTATCGGGCAGATCAACTTTGACAAATTTCTCACTATATGAAAACATGGCACGGAATTATTATCAAAATTAAATATGTTTTGTAGGTACCTAATTTATCGCTAGTTTGACATGATTTATCAGTTTAAATTGAGAAAAAATAAAAATTCACTGAACGAGAGTAATTTGACGCATTTAACAGGAATATTTCACATCACCGGGCATATACCCATGTGCAGAGACAAAAATGAGTATTGCTAATTTATTAAGATCTCTTAAAATTATTCGTAATCTGGTTAAAATTGGGATTGCAGGCCTTAACGAATGAATTAATAGGTTTCCTGATAAAATTTTAGTAAATGACGAAAATATTATCACGATGTTGGAACAAGGCATGAAGACGTGTGGCAACATATTAGGAATTTACTAAAAGTTTATCATGAAACGGCGTGCCATCCCATTTTTAACCGGATGACTAATAATTTGTATAGATTCTCAATACCCATTTCCTCCGTATACCGATTGGTGTTGAGTACCTCATTCAAGATGCACTACAAATCTCCCATCCAAACACGCAAAATTTCCCGCCACGTCACTAAATTTGGACAATGGTCCCACCTCTTTGTATTACTACAAATGAGGTATTTGGTGTATTAGCACTACATTTCCTGCATGGGACATTTGGGCCGTGAGGTGTGAGGTGGTTGGTGTGTTAGCACTCCATCGCCACATTTCGTGTGTGGATCATTTGGAATGCTTAATTGTAATAAATTATTATCTGTTACTTAAAATATAACATGACACAAAAACAAAATCAGTGAAATTTGGAAATTAGATATATAAATATAGGAGGTTTATTTTCAAAAAGCAAATTCAATACAAATTATCCAATTATTATTATTGAGTGGAGGACAATATCAATTTGACAACATTGATGAACAATATATTGTAAGAAAGTAGGCGAAGCCCTGTACATTAATAAAGCTACCTGCATCCTCCATGGCCCAGTAATGTTTAAGATATTCAGCGATGAATAGTACCAATAGTAGCTAACAATTATTAGAGAGAGCTGTTATTTGTAGGTATATGTACATTGAACATAAGAAGTGAAAAATAATCTTTGGATTGAAAAGATTTAAAAATAGTGCTGTGTATACAAGTGAAATAGTTACAAAGGCTGTATACCTGTACCAGTATGACTGTTGACGGAGGCACAGAGCGCAGAGCACAAACACAAGGGCCGTGCCAGAGGAATAACGACTGAGCTCGGTCAAGGCCTCGCGCGTCCTCGGTAATATTAACATGGACAGCGAGTCTCTGACACGTGAACTAGCCTCCATTATTCGTCGGAGCAGAGACTCCGCTGAGCAATGAACAGTGAAGACAGCCGATGACACTTGCATTAATCAGTCCGCGTACAGGACATGTCAACTCGCAGGCGACGCGCGGACATCTTGACCCCGGCAGCACAATTGCTGCTCAACCATCATAAGCCGACGACGGGCCGCGGCGACCTGGGGAATCCAACACAAATGTACCACAACGCTCGTCCACTCGATAAAAAAATCAACGAGCAAGGTACTGTAATGAATTTTGCGATTAATAAACGCACCAATTACTGATACTTCAAATTCAACACAGTTCGAGTTGTTCACGGTACCACCAAATATTTTGATTGCCTACATTGAGTTGCGATAACAAAAATGCGTGTCTGCAATCTACAGGTCGGCCAAGGTTGAAGCGTTTAACAGACTGTTTGAGATTTATGGTATAGGCAGATATTTGGAAATTGGGGAGAGAATAACAATGGATCTACATTAAATTTGGAATGGATTGCCACTTGATCTTTGATGTGCTACTAGCAAAAAAATTAGAAGAAAATATTGACACAAAACATCTACCTACATACATTATTGAACACTAACATGTACTTTACCTATGCACATAATAAATAAATATCTGCACTGCACTTACACACTTGCATACATTGAACCGTTTTGCTCAAAGACGCCATAATGCCCCCAAAGCCTATGTTAGCTAAAACGATATTAATCATTAGAAAAAAATTAGATACGAAAGATAAAGCGATAAAATCTACTGTCAAGGTTAATCGCAATTTGCACAATACATATGTTTGAAATTGTACGAGGTAGATGAACTCTCGTGGAACTCCCACGTTGAGAATGTAAAATCCAAAATTTCCCCGATAACCGGTGTACTTTATCGACTCCAAGGTGTGCTCCCCACATCTTTACTGCGTGCAACATATTATGCTATGATCCACTCCCACCTGAGTTATCTAGTTAGTATCTGGGGAACCATTACCAAAAAAAAAAAGTTCCGAAATACAAGTAATACAAAATAGAGCCGTACGTAATATATATAATCTGCCAAGGGATACACATGTCAAAGATATATACTCACAGACACAAATACTTCCTTTTACAGTCCTGCCAAAGTATAACATTACAACTGCCATTCTACAAATAATTCAACACTCCTCACACACCAACACTAAACCAGTCTTCAATTCTGACATACACCAGCACAAAACACGATCACAAAATCAAATACATTTATCGTCATCTACTTACACGACCAAATTTGGAATTAACTCTTTACAATGTTTCAAAGACCCAATCCTATCTGATTTCGTCTAAAAGGGATCCAAATGATAATCTAGTCTCCTTCAACGGAAGCAATCTTCCGAACAGGCCTTCCATTGATATGCTTGGTATAACTGTAAGTGACCAGCTCAGGTACGGGGGCTCCATCGAAGCCAGAGTAAAGTTGGCCTCTCAGAAGCTGGGCGTACTGTACAGGGCCCGCAGATACTTTAATAATACACAACTGCTGACCCTGTACAAATCGAAAGTGCGCCCTACTGTCGAATTTGGCAGCCATCTCTGGTCCGGAGCCCCTAAATACTTGAAAAAAACCCTTGACTCTGTGCAAAAACGGGCGGTCCGTTTGATAGATTCCCCAATCTTAACAGACGGACTACAATCTTTAGAGCACAGGCGTCAGGTAGGTATGCTGTCCTTGTTCTATCGGTATTACAATGGAAGATGCTCTGAGGAACTAGCGTCATTGATCCCTTCGGCACCGGTGCGTAGTCGGGATACACGCCAAACGCGCGCCCAACAGTTGTACACAGTTGACACTTGTCACATGAGAACGGGTCGCTTCTACGATTCGTTCTTAAGTTCAACAGCTCGGCTGTGGAACGAACTGCCGGCCTCTGTGTTTCCTCCCTCCTACAACATGGGACTCTTCAAGACCCATGTTCACTCCTTCCTCTCCACAAAAAGACCCTCCACACAGCATCCCCAAAGATGACATATGCCCTGAGGGAAATTATTTTCTTCAGGGCCTCCTGTGTGGAGTAAATATAAAAAAAAAAACAATACATTTCACATAAACAATACAACGCATTACCTAGTAATTTAAAACTTCCGGCAACGAACAAAAAAACATTGACAAAAGCTCTTAAAAGCTATTTCCTTAGCAGTTTCATAAATGACTAACACAATCTTTCTCTGGAACTCCATAATAACATCTGCGTTTATTTATTTTAATGTATTTTATTTATTTGCCTTGTCCTTTCTAATGTTGTCTTTCCCGAAATGAGTTTTATAAACTCATTGGGAATAATACATTATTACTTTGTTATCATTTTGTAATGTATTATCTTGTAATAAAAAAAAAACTTAAAAAAGATCGTAGTGGGTATATCTACGTAACAGTGTTTTTGTTATTCAGATTAAATAAGTCCCTGGGTATTGTAAGCGCGGAGCTTCACTGACCTGGGTATTACTGTACACAACTTTTATAATTGAAAAATATTCTTGTTTTGATGCATGAACAATGAGGGCAAATCCCTCACAAAACTTTCTCACTTGAAATTATCTGTAGATTCAACACAAGTTCCTTTCCTTAAAAAAAAACCCCCCCCGCAACATCCCTAAATATGACATTATCCTCAAGTGTGGGGTTAAAGTAAAAAAAAAAAACACAAAAACAAGAGAAATCGGAGTTCATTTTCATTTAAAATCTTCACCCTCTCGTTTGGCTTCTTTGCTCTCCTACTGAAAATTTGAAAAGGTATGTTCAAATTTTGTATAAATGCTTTGCAATTTTTAACATTTTTCTGAAAGGTAAGTATAAACTTGTAAGAAATGAAAACCCCTGCCAACTCAGTTTGACATACTTGTGTATGTCGACTGAATATGGACAATGCAATCATTATTTTAGTAGTAGGTTGTATGTTAATTTCTAGTTAACATTTACCACAGAATGAAAATGTTAAATAATGTACTTATCGTGGAAGTGTTTGAATGGATTTTCAGAATTCATACATAATAAGACCATAAGACCAGAAGAACTGCTGCGCGGCTTTTTACATACGAAACTTCAATTTGGATTTCAGGCTTTCCGCAGATACTTTAATAGTACACAACTGCTGACCCTGTACAAATCGCAAGTGCGCCCTACTGTCGAATTTGGCAGCCATCTCTGGTCCGGAGCCCCTAAATACCTGAAAAAACCCTTGACTCTGTGCAGAAACGGGCGGTCCGTTTGATAGATTCCCCAATCTTAACAAACGGACTGCAATCTTTAGGAGCATAGGCGTCAGGTAGGTATGCTGTCCTTGTTCTATCGGTATTACAATGGAAGATGCTCTGAGGAACTAGCGTCAATGATGCCTTCGGCACCGGTGCGTAGTCGGGATACACGCCAAACGCGCGCCCAACATTTGTACACGGTTGACATTTGTCATATGAGAACGGGTCGCTTCTACGATTCGTTCTTAAGTTCAATAGCTCGGCTGTGGAACGAGCTGCCGGCCTCTGTGTTTCCTCCCTCCTACAACATGGGACTCTTCAAGACCCATGTTCACTCCTTCCTCTCCACAAAAAAAAACCCTCCACACAGCATCCCCAAAGATGACATAGGCCCTGAGGGAAATTAATTTCTTCAGGGCCTCCTGTGTGGAGTATATATAGAAAAAAGGCTAAAATACTCCAAACCTTGACCAATGACCAAACTGAATCAATTTTTTTAATCAAAAGATGTAGCTAATTTCTAGTACACATATTTTCTAGTACGTGATATTTTGTTTTTTTTCCTTATCTTTGAACTTATATAATACCTATAGACCATTAAAAAATTCAATTATCATCATTTTAGAAGCGACTTTGACAATTATTTGTGAGTGAATGGTAATTATTTTAAAAATCGCTTTATTTAATATAAAAATACTCAAATATAAAATAAAAAAAATAAAATTATTGAAAATGCATATTAATGAGCGTATTTCTACCCATAAAAAATGCTTTTTTAGAATGCGGTATTTTTTTTTCATTACATGTTCTCAGTAAATAAGGGAGGATTATTTTTTTAAATAAAATCATAATTAACTCTCAAACAAATGCCAACGTTGCCTCTAAAATCAGACAAATTTGAATTCTTTAATGGCATATATATCATAATATAAAACACAAATAAAGAAAATGTCATATTTTAACAGATATTACTTCGATATAAAAATATTATTCAATTTGGTCGGGTATTTTGGCCTCAAATCAGAATTTAAGTTTAGTACGAAAAACTTCGCACAGCCGTTCCTGTACCTGTATATTATACTACTGCAAAGTTTGCAAAAGGTCGTTTATGGGACGTTACTCGTCTCTAATAGCGTACAACACCGAAGTATTGACAATAAAATATTATAATTAGTAACATTAAATCAATGTTTGGTAGATTTCGGATATTCGTCAATAGAGTCCAACTGTGTACACTTTAATCATACCAGTTGCGTTGTCGACTGTATCAACTGTCATCGATTCCATCTCTCGGGGCTTAGTTTAGTTTAGTGTGTCACTAATTAGAATTCCGATAGGAGTGCTCGGTGCATTGAAGCGGACAAGCTTGTACACAAGCTGCTCATAGTGCTCTTGCTCAATGTGCTCACTGCTCCATGCTTCATGCCCGATCCACGATCCACGATCTGCGCGTGAATTGTATTACAATCAACAATCAGGACAATACCTACCAACAGTTAGGACGACCCAATGACATTGTTTACACGAATTATCTACACATGTAACGAGTAATGACAAATTGCAACACATGTTTGGTACACATATAGAGTAGCCACAAAAGCACGCCGACCACAAAACGATTTGTTCTCGATACTTCGTAAGTAGCAAAATTCAAAAACCGCTTTAATTTTTTTTGTGTTCTAACCGCTAATTCGGTTGGGAATTAACAATATGCTTTAAATATAAAAAAAATATTTATTGTGATTTATACTGTGCTTATGAGTCATTGGAACATTATTTTAGGTCAATGCTTTTGGTTTGAATGTAAAACTGTTTCGTGCAGATATTTCGGTTGGATTTGGCGAGGTATCATCTTCCACATCTGAATAAAATCTCACTTCTGCTATCATCTTATTTTTTTACGAAATCTATTTTTTTCTATATTTTTTATTAGCTTACACATTACAAAAAGGAAAAATGTTGCCATATATCTATCGGGCGAAATTACATTGCAACATCTTCAAGATCACGGTATTAGATTCAGGCTTTATATTTCATACGAAGTTGACAGAGTGCACCTAAAATTTTATGTGTTCCTACAAGCCAAGCCATTTACCACTTTATAATTCAATTGCCAGTCCGCCATCATGCGGTTACGTTGTTGTTCAGCATTCGAATTGTACGCATAATGTCATAGGATAGCACAAGAACAAGATAATAATATGACAACGTAGATCGCATGATCCTGACGGATGTAGCTTATTATGTACTTACATACCTAGAGTACTGAGTTCCATGAAGCTTTGAGATGTCCTCCCTTTTTATATCAACATTTAAATGAACACGTTTTATCTACATTTATCTTTCCATTACTCCCCGTGCTTCAGTTATTCAGTCAAAGTATCGAATGAGAATCACCCCAATAACATTCTGTAGTTACCTACGTTACGATGGCAACTTTCTCAATAAGTTTTTTTAAATGAGCGTTAGCAATATGGTACATCGGATGATTTAATTATAATCATAGTAATTTATCATTCTGCAAATTATTCACGTAAAATTGAATAAGATTGTCCGTATTTCATATGATGTCTCAATCAAAATTTTGCAGATTCATCCGTGACCATTGTGGTAACAAATAATTACATTTCTGTAGTTACTCGTAACTCGCGGAAGCACTCACCATTGATTCGAAAACATTCAGATTAACCAATAGTTTTCTAAACGATTATTGGAGGTGAATTGAATGAATTCCATGTGTACATAACCATTAAGTGATATTTGACAGCACAATAAGTGTTCACGGAAGAAAACAACATCGTACAATGTGCGAAATTAACTAATAACGTAACAACACACTCTTCTACTAAGATGTAAATTTACATAATATGTAGCAGGTTCAATGTACTAGTCAAGTGCAGTCATCATTGAAGCAATTGGTGCAATTTAGCTCGCTAAAGATAAATCTTAGTCGGTAATTCTGCCACACTTTATTCTAACAGGGAAGGACCTTGATATAAATAAATAAACAGGCCAGTCAAAAGGAACACACACAGAATCCAAACCCTAATTGGTAACTCTAAAGGACGTTTAGCTATATGAATGCACACCAAAATAACGAGTACCTACCATATGATGAACTACTTGTCACTGCCACTTATTATGGATTTTTTTATTAAATTAAAAACGATTTATTAATTTAATTAAAGCTAAGTTTGTTCGTTTAATAATTTTTATTAGATAATTTTGGGAGAAGTGCAAAGCCGTATTTAAATATTTTATTTGGAAGAAATGCAAAGTTGTTCACGCCGTATTTAAATATAACTAAACTTGTTAGACTTTTAATATTTGCTGTCGAATCCTGCACTGTGCCTACACTGTAGTATGTGGTGTATTATAGTGTACTTCTACAGTGTCTACACTGGAATAGATGAAGAATCTGAGCTCTGAGCTCTGCGGTAGTCAATCAGAGCCTCTCTGCATTCATGTCCCTCTCGTGCAACATGACATCCCATCACAGACGTCCGCAATTATTAAGTTTGATAAAGAGCACGCAGCACAAGGCAATAAAGGTACCTACGCATGAATCCCGAGTGAACTGAAGAGCATACAGCATAGAGCAGAGAGCCTAGTGCATAATAAGGTCCCATCTCGAGTCTAGAGCTAGAGTCCAGAGGCTGTATTTACAAGGATGGCTTTGCATTCATGATTTATACTTTCCGTCACCGTCGGACGGATTGCCCCTCCTTATGAATAATACCATACCTGATGTGAATCTGGGAAGCCCTGATGGCATTCCGATTCTCTTCTCTGCGAACTTCTTGATTCTTCTGCTGAGTTCTTGATTCAATCATTTCAATGGATATTTAATAAAATAAAAGCATGTTTTAACATGTTCTTCGATTTTATCACAATTATCTGATGTACTGAATTAATTAATGATAAGATTCTATCCTCAAAAAGATACTAAAACATCTGTTCTGAGATAGTGAAAGAATACCGCTTGTTTGTCCGCTTTCCGGCTGTGGTTAAACGAGTGAAGTGAAGGCGAAATTCATATTGGTGTCCGAAATCATTTTTAGAATAATGCTGAATCGAATTCATGCCTTGGACACGAACAATGAACATTTGGATAGCTAAAAGACGACAATTAAATCCAAATAATGATAATAATTATGTTTGCTTATTCAACAGAGCGGTGAGTGTAAAACTCTATCTGCCATATAAAAACATCCAAATAAATATAATAATTAGAAAACACAATTATTATTTATTGTATATATTGAGTATTAAAAACTGTTCAACTGTTAAAAAAAGTTATTTTATTCTAATTATATCAACTTTGATTTAATTATTTGCTACATGTGACAAAATAAACACATACATTTCTCGATATTGATAAAATAAAAAAAAATATAAAAATTGATCCAAAATGTTTTTAGACAGCTATAACAATATTTAAACAAATTTGATTTTATTAAAAAAAAAAAATTTTATTGATTTAAAAAATTCTAATCTACATCTCTAATTAGTAACAGCCAATTTAGTCAATTATTCAAGATTATGGATAAATGCTATTTTTGAAATAAAAAAAATATTTTGTAATACTCGTACTTTATGATAACGCTCTCACTCCCAACTCCGAGCAAATGAAAATAACTCGTCTGTTTTTGTTTCTAAAAATTAATTTCCACGTCATTCGGTGACTTGCGACAAAAACTAAATATGTACATAAACATGTTTCGTACAATCGTAGATTGCTATCATAAACTTATTATTTAATATTATCATTAAATAATTAATTAAAAGCATACATAAATATATTTATCACAATTTTTGTTTCCTAGCTTAGTTAGGATAGTACCGAAATAAAATTGATAAATCAAAATTATCGCATTAAATCGAATGATCGATTAATTAAAAAAAAATGTGTTGTTATCAATTTCATAATACCTACCTGCCAAGAGGCAAAGATTAGGTTATTGCCTTGATTACTGAAGTATGCAAGGTTAGTTCACCACATCATATTATCAAATTATCAACTAATGCGATAAGAAATGTATTTGCTCTCTGTGTGAATCGAGCCCTCAATTTGTATTGAGCAACAAGGGCAAAATACTTGATTCAATAATAACATTATTGTAAGGTGTCGCTCTTTCTAGAAATATTACTCTTAATATCTGTGTAAAAATCAGGTACTTAGTTCTTCAACTATCCTGATCTCTTTATGTTTAAATAATGTCAAAGAAAGAGAGGCTAGCAGCCCATAATGGAGTTCTGTTGCCAATCCGAATGACTGTCCGTGAGGAACTCGCAGACACTGGATAATAATAATAAATACGCTTACGTCAGCCTTGTATTCTTTGCGGATCTCCCCATTTCTCACACGATCATGCATGGTTCTACTACACATAGGTACACCTCTTTCTATAGGGATCTCATTTCTACAGCATTAAGAACATTTTAATCCTTCCTCTGCCAGTTCCCGGCTTCACTGCCATACATCAGAAGCTTCGCTTCTTTGGACATTTTTTTTTGTTAGCGCCAACAAACATTCAGTCCTCCGTTAATGGAGTTATCTAAATTTGCCCTTCTTTCAATATCTCTATTGACCTTCTCATCTCTCTAACAATATGCTTTGTTAGTTACTATACGGACACGGATGAGGGTATAAAACAATACCTGGAGAATTTAGAAAGGGGGAGTGGATTGAAGCTGATTTCGTGGACGTCCCAAAAAGATATCGAACGTTCCATTGAATCAAATCTTCAATTGGGTGCTTAGATGAGTTGAGTTGGGTGATGTCAGGAGTTGGAATCGATTGTGAATCAAAATGAAAACGATTTACGAAAGCAAGAATAATTGATGTATTTCGTATCCGCCTATCTCTGTGGGGAAATGGCATAACGGGTAATTTGAAAGTTAGCAAAGAAATAACATAGACAAATACATCAAATATAATCAAATTATAATCCGAATTTCAATGTTCACTGTTCATCATAAAATTCAAAAATAATAAAATACACAGATTTAGGAAATGAGATTAAAAGAATTTGGCATTCTCAGACTATAAAAATATTACAATTTGTTATTTCGGCTACTGGCATTATACCTAGCTCTCTCATTCATAATTTATCAAATCTTCTTCTAAAAGATCTGTCAAATCTCGCGATCGATCTGGCCTCAGCAGTACTAAGCCATCCAGTGAGGCCAACATTACTGGATGAAATGTAAAAAAATATTGTACCAAAATAAAAAATAAAAATAAAAGAATTTATGTTTAAAAATGCAAAAATCAGTCATTTTAAATACTTGTAGGCTAACGAAAGATTTTTTAAATATTTATATTGAGGGATCAGTAGTCAGTACATAGACTAAAATCAATGGATCAGTAGGATTTATCGGTCCAGTTAGGAGTTCTACCGAGCCGAACAATCTGATATGAAAATATTAGGAGTCAATGAATTATTTTCCCATTTGATCTCTGGTGGGTTGACGGGTTGTTCTTGTATTGTTTTGTATTTATTATACTTATATAATGCACTTCCATAATATGGATTGACTAGAAGATCATTTGTGGAAAAGGGTGTGGAAGGGTTTAGTTTTTCCTGTGTGGAAGATTTAACCCGGACATAAAGTCGGAAAAACATTAAAAACAAGAATCATAATTTTTTAAAATTGTCGAAACTTTTTCCATTCTTATATCTCTGACCGCCATCGGTTTTAGCCTATCTCGGTCATTTTTTTATTGATATTTGTATTAGGTTAGACTTAGAGGACAAATATTTATATTGGAATAGGTGCTAATATTATAATAGACACTAACTTAGAACAGGTGACAATATTCCAATAGATGTATTGAATATGATCATATTTTGATTAAATCATAGTTAGCACTGTTGCCGGGGTGCAGATGTATGTCTGGGTGCAGATTACCCCGAGAATAGTTTTCATAAAATTCTGATTTGTCGAGTAATCTCACTTTGATAAGAACATTGTAAAATATGTTATAAAACTTGGCATCAACTCATTGGTTGTGAGATGATTCGGATAGTGTCCTCGATAAGATTATTTTCTTTATATAAATGGGCTACAATTAATTAATCTGAAGTCATAAATCCCAAATAATGAAATCAATCGTTTTTTCACTAACTTTAGTCGTTTTGGTGGGCGTGGCGTGTGGTAGGTCTTCATAGAGTTGTATAATTATGGGTGATATTGTTGTTTTAAAGAGATCTTGATAAGTGATGCTTGGTGTTTAAAGGTGGAGTTTTTCATGGACTAGGAGAGAAGGAGCTAGAGCCCAGGTTTACGGCCGAAAAGGACGTTAATCTTCTGCTCTACACAAGGTAAGAATTTCATATCTAGTTCACAAAACAAAGCTGAGTTTATCATAGTTCCCATGAGCCCTCAGGCCTTGGGCCCGTTTTGCTATGTCCTATTTCACCTAATTCCTCCAACAGTAACCCGGCTTCTTTGCTAAAGTTCAACAGGGCTGTCATTGGATATTTGGCTAAGTTTCCTGGTTCCACAATGTCTCTTCCCAGGTATCTGAGCCTCGTTCCCATCAGGGCGGGACATTGGCATCGTAGGTAAATTGGAGTATCTTCATCCTCTTCACATTTCCTGCATCTATTGGTCCACTTCCAACAGCTGCATGTTTCTCCTGAGGTGGCAGTGTCCCGTTAGTGGTCCTACAAGATCCCTCAGTGAATTTCTGTTGCTTTTTGAAATAAATATATATATTTTTTTATTACTTTATCGATTTCCATATTGTTAATTTAGGGATAATCCCAAAGAATCCCAGAGCCTGGTCTATGGAAGTAGTGCCGGTCTTGCCTCTTCCAACTTCGACATCTCAAAACCAGTGAAGTTCGTCGCACACGGCTGGACTCATAATGGAGGCAGTCCCATTAACTTGGAGGTGCGAGATGGTAAGACCTTATAAAAATAATTATATTATCTCATAAAGTAAACAAATTAGATTTAAGGAAATCCGCAAAATAGTTTAATTACAAGTTTTGAGTTTCTTTCTGCTCGAGGCATACAAATAAAGCATAAGAAATTGAGCTTTAGATTATCGTGTTCAAAGTTTTTCTTCTTTCAAATGGCAAAACCCACGAAACACCTTATCGTGGTTTATTTTTGGGGTATTACGCCGTATATATTACGTTTCCTTTTTTAGCCAACGGGTCCGACAGCGTTACAGTGTCCATCATCAGGGCGAATGTTGGGACACTGGAACGATCTCCAAAACGTTGACCAAAGATGGGGGAAGAGTTAAGCGGCATAAAACCCCAAAAATAAATCACGATAGTACTTTAAGTCGTAAAAATGGCACAGGGATATTCAAATTCATGGAGTTCACGAAATGATAATCACATCAAATATATTTCTTAAGATGTAAAACTCAACCCTTTCGAAAGCATTATGTTTTTAGTGCACTTAGTGCATTTTACTTTATATTACCGATGAGGGTTTTACCAATGTTTTTTTATAATATTAATGTACCTGAATGTTTTTTCAGCTTTCCTCGCTGTTTCGGATGTGAACTTTATCGCGTTTGATTGGGGCAAGGGTGCATCTGGTGTATACCCCGTGGCCGCCTCCAACGTGCCTCTAGCCGGGGTCTTCCTGGGCAAGGTGGTGGACTGGCTGGTGGCGGAAGGAGTACCGATAGAGAATGTGCACATCATCGGGCACAGCCTCGGCGCTCACGTCGTCGGCATCGGCGGACGCTCGGTCACTAGGGGAAAGGTACCCTACATCACAGGTTAGTCATACTTAGATCTATCGTATTATACATGGCATTATCACGTACCCGAAAGATTTTAACCAGCGAATCCTGTACAAAATGTACATGTTATTTTGCTGTTCGATGTTATTTTTTTAATTCCATCAGACGTCGCCCTGGGTACAGCCCAAGGGGTCACGTCATATGCACTCCCTGTAGTTCCAGCAGCACCGTACAGATGAGAATGAGCGTTTATCGAATGTTATATCTTTTACTAATTTGTTCAGAAAAATCATAATAATATATGTTGGGAAGGAGTGAGTTGATACTAGGAGAAAATTGGACTTTCTAGCTCTATTTTAGCTTTTTGGCCGAAAAATGAAATCAAAATTTAAAACTGATAAAACCCAAATTAAATTGCCCTCACTTTAGATTTTAATAGAATATTCCACCAGCTTGACAACATGTGTTTTTTTATTGTTCTTGGTGTATTATCTCGTTAAACTACAATTAAGCAGTTTGTCTACATGTACATGTTCAATCACTATTGAACATTTTGGGCACGTTATATTCTAGGGTTCGCTATCCGTATTTATTGCCATATTTTGGAACAAACATGGCTTAATTCTTTGTGAACCTAGTGTTGAGTTAATGTTCCAATTTATTTATATATTCATAACAGATATGTGCTGAATCAATATTTCATCCCATAGTAAGGCCTGCACAGGCAAGATAAGTTTCGGTACAACAATTTATTTATATATTCATAACAGATATGTGCTGAATCAATATTTCATCCCATAGTGAGGCCTGCACAGGCAAGATAAGTTTCGGTACAACAATTTATTTATATATTCATAGTAAGATATGTGCTGAATCAAAATTTCATCCCATAGTAAGGCCTGCACAGGCAAGATAAGTTTTGATACAACAATTTATTTATGTATTCATAGTCAGATATGTGCTGAATCAATATTTCATCCCATAGTAAGGCCTGCACAGGCAAGATAAGTTTCGATACAACAATTTATTTATATATTCATAGTCAGATATGCGCTGAATCAAAATTTCATCCCATAGTAAGGCCTGCACAGGCAAGATAAGTTTCGGTACAACAATTTATTTATGTATTCATAGTCAGATATGTGCTGAATCAATATTTCATCCCATAGTAAGGCTTGCACAGGCAAGATAAGTTTCGATACAACAATAAAATGTCTCTGTGAAAAAATATTTTTTGAAACTACTAATTTAACCATAGAATTTTTTACTGATTTTAGGTAATTTAAATTAGTTTTGCAAAAATGTCCCCAAGTGGTTATTCCATATCGTAAGTTTAATGTTCAATTCACCATTTCCTTATCACCGAGCAACACATAATAAATCATCTAGAATCCTAAACTATCAGAAGTCTGATCCACGACATTATTTGCAGGTCTCGACCCAGCCATCTCTCTGTGGACAGCCTCCAGCCAGCGTATTCGGTCCACGGACGCTGCCTACGTGGAGATCATTCACACAGCGGGCGGGTACGCGGGGCTCACCGATCCTTTGGGCCACAACGACTTCTACCCCAACGGGGGCTCGCACCAGCCCGGCTGCGAGCTGGATGACATCATGCTGCTCTACTTCTGCTCGCACGCCCGCTCCTGGGAGTACTTCGCGGACTCGCTGGACCACACCGGCTACAAGGCCATGCAGTGCGCCAACTTCGACGAGATGGACAAGGGCAAGTGCTCCAACCTGAGCACGCTGCACATGGGAGGATCGAAGCCCAAGTCCGCGTGAGTATTCTTTACTAATTTCTCAGACAGACTTTGGTCCCAGAATGGAAAACAAGAAGACGAGTAATAAAAATAAAATTTCCTTGTGAAAATTAAGTTTACATTTTCGGTATAGGTAATACAATTAATCGTTGAGCCAATAATAATAATAATAAACCTGACATCTTTATCGATGTGTGATTTATAATAATCCCTCCCCGATATGTAACGTTTGTAAAGCCATCATATTTTTAATCGTGTTGTATTCTCTTCCCCTGGTTATCCTAATTATTAATCTAATGCTCACTTGTTTCAGAGTTGGCATCTTCTACCTGGAGACAGCAAAGGCTAAGCCATATTACCTGGGTTAATTTTTGACGACATCATTTTACACAGTTTACCCGAAATAAAAAATAAAATGAAACGTTTTACTGTTTAAATTATGTGTATTTTTTATTGTTTACCCATTGACACAACACGCCTTCATTTGAAAAAAAAACAGCCCGTAATTTTTTTAGATTTTACGGGTTGTTTTTTATACATTGGGCCGGCTAGTAGCCAATTTAAAAAAAATGTGCGTCAAATCCCGACGGGGTAGGACCGACATTTATTTCGTATATTAACTGCTGTAATGTAATACGATTCTAGAGATGTGTATATACGTCCACATTTGCATGCGCGATTGCCACCAATTGCCATTGAATATATTTTTTAAATTTGATATTTCCAAAATGCTCTTTTACAAAGCTTTAGTAATAATTACACAATAAAGACGAGATGAATTGACTAGACGCTAGAACCAGCATTAATGCATTGTACGTATAGTGGAAGAAATGGAAGGAAGAGAGTATAAAATGATAAAAAGCTTACTTTGTAAAGAGCTTACTAAAATTCTATTTGAGTGAATTAGAACTCTGTTGCGGATTCGTGTGAATGTAATTGTCATTTTTACGTGGAAAGTACAGAACGTGTATCGTGCAAAGTTCATTTATAATCAGAAACCGGTGTGATTGGACTTGATTTATTTTCTTAGAAGGAGAAGAAAAGCGTCACCCCGATACACTACTACTTCGTCTAATCAGTTCCATAACACCAACTGGGCAACTGCACAAAGCGCACACTACACTGTACAGTGTACACTGCACTGCACTGCACAGGGGGTGCGCCGCACGCACTGCACGTACCGCACACATCGCACTCATCGCACGCAAAGAATCAGTGCCGGTTCATGGCTTATTCAATTTTGAGTTAAATTAAACATTTAAAAAGGGAGAAAATATTTTCTCAAATATGTGACAAAGTTCTCCTTTGTCTTTTCCATGTTAGGGTTTTTTTTTCTCTAGATATAAAGGAATTTGATCATTGCACATTACTGCACCAGAGATTAGCGACCTCGCAGCAAGTACTATATACAAGAGCGGTTCATTCAAACGTCTGTGGCCAAAGAATATAGTGTTTAAGTTGAAGGTTACAAACAAATGTTTTAAATACGAAAATCGTAATTTACGCGATAAACTATTCGTTTTTGAAAATAAAAAAGTTATTTCTTTAGTTATTAACTTATTTCAAAAACAACTTAAAACAAGATAATCACAGATTATAATCTGTATATTCGTGTAAAATATAATTCCGTTCAAATATCATAGTCGCTATGGCACCCAGCTAGTGGATTCCCAGTGTTTGCAGCTATGGTGCCACTAGTATGTTTTGTATGAACCTAAGAACTAATAACTAAGACAGAAGGTCCCGCATATGTTGAGATTCATTTTGGACTCGTTCTTGGGCAGAACAAGTATCTGTCGGACGCGGGTGGATTTTTTTAGCATAGAATTTGAATTGGTCGCTTTTTAAATTAGTAAAATTAAAGGTATTAAATTTTAATACAAGTTTGTCTTATTTTCCTATCTTTTCTATAGGGTTCAATGCGATTCAAACGCACTTTAAAGAGAATATACAGATTATGTTACCAGAGTCGGACACCTTTCCTACAATCTTATTTTATTATTGTCAACTATCTCGAATTTGCTTAACGTGACCACCTCTCGTCTTTCTACGCGTCTCTTTGCTTCACTGAAGGCTAAACCCCATTTGAACCCTAAATTGAGCGCAATGATTATTATCCTGTTCTGTCTTCATTATTCATTAAAATTTAGTAATATTATTTAGCTAAGTAGAAAAGTATCTGTGAAACTCGATGCTTTTGATAAACTGTCGCCGAAATCAGATCTCAACATTATTATTAACCGGGAGGAAGTATTTAACATCGAATGAATAAAACTACATATCGCTTGGCACAAAAGCTATCACTTGGTCCGCCACTGAATATAATGCATTACAACAAACATACTTGACCAACCACAAAAAGCTGCACTTCTATAAACAGAGAAACTGGCTCCGGTATTCTACGGCTTTTTATTCACGCTTGCCAGAAGAACCGCGAAATGAATTTAATGCAGGTTTCAACGTGGAAATTATTTTTAACCTGGCACTGCGGAGAGGCACCGTTTAAAAGCCTTATTGGTTCTAATCGATCATCTAGAAAAATCCCCCCAAATATCTACGGGACCGCTTTAGTGCGAATAATTGTGAACCGGAGTGGAAAACGATCCTATTATTTTCATAAGAAACATCAAACCGGGTCTCAAATTTCGTAAGCATTTGGGAAATGTATTAGTATCGTGTTCACACAAGTGTAAGATGAGAAAATATCAGTGTGATGTGATAATATTAGTTACCCTTTTTTACAGAAGCCCGTAGATGTTATTCAATAATACTTCTCACTCATTGAAGGAAGCTTATTATTTAATTGTTTCTTGGCTCTAACATCTATCCACAGACAAAGTTTGTTACTATATTGACGCACGTCGAATTACTAGTTGCACTTTGATTTTTAAGTTAGCCAAAAGCATTTGCTGCCAATCTTCCATGTTTTGATAAAATTAAGAAATCCTATAATATATTCTAACTTTATAGTATACTTGATATGTTTGGAGGAATGAAAACTAAAAACGCCATATTTCATAAAAATCGTGGAATGTTTTCTAAGAGAACACTGACCATCGAAGATTGTACAGTAGCAATGGTACGACGAAGATAAGCCTCGTTTAGTGTTCACAGTTCATAATACCGATCGCGAAACTCAGTCGTGGTTGGAATCCAGCAATATAGCTCGGAATAATAATATGCCGGATTCCATACGCGACTGTGAGGTATGTTCTTTGGCATGGCCATGCTGGAAGGTACCATCCGTCGATTACAGGCAGAGATGGATGGATGACCATAAATGACGTCATTTGACGAGCATCTGTCATTTAGACGTCATCAAAGGATTCTGTGAATGTTCTGAGGCAATGATATCTATTCTATCGTCCGCTGTTTCTCGAGTGTACACTTTTCTTTGTGTATATAAATTTACATTGTTGACTGATTATTCACTGTCTACCTCAACCATCACATAAAGTATCTTCAAATGCTCCTCAGTTATCATGACTTCTCCCGATATAAAAAAAATCGACTATTAATACAATTCGTCAGCTTATTGGCACTTTGTGATGTTAAGAACATTTATAATAATTTTATGTGTTCGATTTTTTTTTTCGGAATTTAATGTGATGAGCACTGGAAATGAAAAAATAATTAAACCCTACCTTTTCATAAGAGGTAACCAGAAAACGATATAAGAAGTTTGAAAATTGCAAAAATTAAAAAAAAAAAAAAACTTTTTTACAGTTTAATAACAGATCCCAATTAAACCATAATTCCCAACCCCAAGCAAATTGTAAATAATTTAAGGTGTTATCTCACAGCGGAGACGGAAAGATTATTGCTTTAATAAATCAATTAAATACCTAATCGAATTAATATTTATTTCCGGTCATTATAGACTGTGCAAGTATCCATTTTATTCTAGTTTCCGGTTGATCATGACTAGTATAACTGAACCATCGCCGGCCACTTTCAACTAAGTCTCGTTTTCGTGAATTCTTGACGAAAATAGTGAGGAATTCCAAGAACTGAATGATTGCTTGGGTGTAAGAAACTTTCATAATACTTCAACAAAGTCTCAGAAAAGGATGTACTGATGAGGAAATAAAGAGTTCCGTACTAAAAGTTGGAAAGTTCTCGTTCCTAATGGGATAAACTCAAACATTATGGAATCTGGGCAATTAATCATGAGGAAAATGCTCAGGCAACCTTTCATGGTTAAAAATAATTTATTTCATAATAATAATATTTGGATGATTTGTATAGCGCCGTTATTGTGCAAAATCACTGGTTGTATAAAGTTCGTTAAAATTAAATCTTTTGTAATTTACTGTTGCTAATAATTATAACAATTAAGTTTTCTTTATCAGCTATGATAATAATAATAAAATTTACATTCATTTTATGCAGCGCCTTTAATTAAGATCTATGTGATAGTCTAAGCTAATAGTAGTATAAATTAAAATTTAATTTAATAAAATTTTGAGTAGGCAATAAATAATACAAAAATTATACGCGGATGTTATAAATATCAAGAGGGTAACGTTATACGATAAATAATAGCCAAAGTAGGTTAGTATAAATGTTTCAATTGCCTAGATTTATTAATTTATTGTTAGTTACTGGATTATTATTAGTTTCCTTCTTATATAATGTAGACATGAAACGAAATAAAGTGAAAGGGTTATAAAGAAAAAGATATTTAGTATATACTAGATATATTATATACTAGATATTTAGTATATACTAAATATCTTTTTTTTTATAACCCTTTCACTTTATTTCGTTTCATGTCTACATTATATAAGAAGGAAACTAATAATAATCCAGTATCTATACAGGGTGTATCGGCACGTACCCGACAAACTTTAACCAGCTATTCCTTAGCATGTTTGGAGTAAAAAATCTTATGTGCACTTTGCTGCCCGGTAACGTTTTTTTTTAATAAAAATTTTACTATTCATATTTTCACAACATGTCACCACTGTTTTATCCTTTGTCAAAGTTTTAAAACCCATCTGGCAAATATTTTATTCGAATTCCGTTGAATAATGCACGTGTGTACCTACATTGGCGCACTTTTACAATCACAACGAAATGGCACGCCACCATTCGTCTCATTTTTAACTATTATTATTTAGTGTGTGCGAAAGAGCGAAGACACCTTTTGACATACTTGCTTATAACAGCTGTTGAACACGAAACGCAATGCCAATGACAGTGATGTAGTGTGGAAATTTTAACTTTTTTTGTTTTTAATTGAAAAAAAAATGCTACCGGACAGCAAAGTGCCCATAACATTTTTTATTCCAAATGTGCTAAGGAATAGCTGGTTAAAGTTTGTCGGGTTAGTGCCGATACACCCTGTATAGATACCTTCAGTAAGCAGTAAGATAATTACCTAAAGATAATAAAAACGGCCAAGGAGTAAACCATCTCTTAATAAATCGTGGAGGCTTGGAACTTGTTCTATACTTTCCAACATTCTAACAAAAGTTTCACGAGAAATTACCCTTCCAATAAACATATTTAAATGTAATTTGAAGAAAATTCGCTATCCAGAAGTTTCGTTTTCCACGAGTTCAAATGGGAATCTACGTCTCTATTGAATACTGCTACCTGATTTACTTTGGTATTAAATTATTAAAATAAGGTAGATAACATTTTATCTTCACAATCATCATGTCTTACATATTATCGAGTAAAAGTTTTCAAGAAAAATTTTCAAATAGAAATTCGTTTGAAGTCGCTTAATATGTATGGGCGCAGGTACAGAAGGGTGGACAGTAATTTACAACAAAGCTTGATATGTAGGAAGATACAGAAGGGTGGATAGTAATTTACAGCAAAGCTTAGTGTGTAGGCAGGTACAGAAGGGTGGACAGTAATTTACAACAAAGCTTGATATGTAGGAAGGTACAGAAGGGTGGATAGTAATTTACAGCAAAGCTTAGTATGTAGGCAGGTATAGAAGGGTGGACAGTAATTTACAACAAAGCTTAGTATGTAGGAAGGTACAGAAGGGTGGATAGTAATTTACAGCAAAGCGTAATATGTAGGAAGGTACAAAAGGGTGGATAGTAATTTACAGCAAAGCTTAATATGTAGGAAGGTACAGAAGGGTGGATAGTAATTTACAGCAAAGCTTAATCTTAATCTAAAAGTCATTAGTTAAGAAAGCAAAATATTTACACTTATTTTAAACAGTTTTTACTTGTCCCCGTTGCGTTGGGGTGATGCCGCTATAAATTACAAGCATTTCATTGCACATACCGATACCTTCAATCTTATCCGTTGCGATATACATAAATAATATTATTACCCCCATTACCTTTGGCCATAGAAATAGGTCCAGTATTGACCAGCAAGTAAGATATTAGTTTTTGCAACCATTGTTTACAAACCTTATGTAAAAAATTGTAAGCATTTCAATGTACCCAATATATTGATAAGAAATTATTTTTTGGAATAACTTTTTTGAGTAAAACCTCAAATTGTAATATTTAATTATTGAAGACAATATCAGCGATTTCTAAACGAAAATCTTAAACAGAAAAATCATAAAAGGACACGGTCACATCTAGGACCACAGCTAATGGGACCCTATCCCCTTCGGTCACATTTAACTGTATCGTACTAGAATGAACTGAACTGAATAAGAACTATTTTTTATATGTATGATCGCAAGACTTAACCCGAACTAAATGAAATCTAGACTTCAAGTATTAATAAGTATTTTTTAGATACCATGTTTTGAATATATGAGACACCGGGTCCCTAGTTATGGGACCGCAGCCTTCCAGCACGAAGTGCCACTCTGAAGCTGCGGATATTATCGAGGAACAGTTTGTTAATGAACGTTTGTGTGTGAACAAACCACTGCACCAAGGAGAAATATGTCGCATAAGGTAAATGGATGGAACAGTATAATATTGTGTAGCACAATTCTCTTCTCGATACTAGTTGATTTGACAGCCTCTATTTGCGAATAGCGGAGCGGATAGCGGATAGCGGATTATGGTTTACTATGTAGTAAAACAAAACAATTTTACGCGTTTTATAGCGACTTGAGACCTGATGAACGAGCATCGCGGGTCCACGGTAGTTTTTTATCTCCGGAAACGGGCGGCGAACTGCGGCGCGCGCGAGCGGCGAGAAGTACCTACACAAGGGATAAGGTATTTCTGGATTAAGAAAATACAACAATATTCCCCACCAAGCACAGTAGTTTTTATGTATAAATGAGAGTGGCATAATGTGTAAAATGGCGTAACCAGATACAAAGTGGGTTTAAAATTAAATGTGCCTATTAACGGTGAACCACTTTCTGTATATTTACAAAATTGTGTTATTTTTATTTTATTTTATTTATTTAGGAAAGCCAACAAACTGATCAAATGTTTATAAAATAAATCACATGCAACTGCACAGGGTTCATTTCAACAAGATGATATCTGGCACTATGTTATTAATAATTATTTAATAATAGCTAAGGCATATTTTTAAATGTTCCTAAACTGCACGAAAATATGTCAATATCAATTCTTACTATATAAGTTACACGCTCTGAATATAAAAGCGTTTTGTCTGAGATTAGAAGAACATTTTTGAAGATGAAAAAGTGATTTGTCTCTAGTTCCAAAGCTTGGGATTCTCTCAGATCTCAGGCAAAATTATAATCACAAAAGATAATCATATGTTTCCCAACTGCAAATTTTATGCAATAAAATGTTTTCCTGTTTTTTTTTCAAAGCGTCCTTTAGAGCAAGAATTGTAATGAAGACTGGTTTATGTCCCTTAAAATATTACACACAGTTTACTAGAACCTCAAACTTTACTCACAACCCCGAGCGACGCCGGGTTTACGTCCTCTAGTACAATATAATAATGTGGGTGGATACTTACACCTACGACTTCATAATACATTAGTATCGAACTACTTGAAGCCTATCTTAATTATCCTCTTTTCCCACTCTCCTTAGATTCTAAGCTTTTCACGCAGTACAAAGCAGAAAAGTTTCCCCTTTAAATTGTATTAGGAACTTTTGCAGACATTAATTTTAGCAGTGTTAATTTTTTTTATGTAATTATTGTTACATATATATTTATTTATAGAATACAAAAATAATGAAACAGGCCTCCTCTTCAAGCGGCAAGAGAAGGAAACCAAACAAACGGGATGGTCCGATGGTCTGTAGAGAAGCCGCTTGCAGAGCGCCGCGCCGCCGGTGTAAACTGTGGGCCCTAAACTTTAATTTATGGGTATGACAGACAGTATAAGTTTAGACTTCAATAGACAATAATTCATTCGAGTGAAAGCACTAAGAAACAATATATGATTAATCTAACAAAGAAAAAATTAAAAATTATTACCAAAAAATTAGACATGGGCAATGTCAGTGCCTTACACACTTACAATGCCCATCTTTGCACTTTACACAGCATCAAAAATACGACTTTGGGGGGAAATCAATCTACAGAGTAAATGATTTCCTCCTCGGTGCTTACCGTTTGGAGTTCAAATAAAATTTATGGAAATATCACCTAAAGAGAAGGGCTTACAAATAGGAGTGGAAAATCATTTAACCAAAAAGCATTCCTAAATATACGCTTTAGTTGTATGGGGATATTAGAAATCATTTATTTTGTGACAGGAAGCTCCGTTTAACGATGAAATACTGTACATACATCTTAAATACATTGCAAATAAGACAGAGTTAAAGACAGATCCAGAGAGAGAGATACATGATAAAGAAGATGGCAAGTGGTCTAAGGAAGGTACCTACATAACCGTGTTGCTATTGAACTGGTGTAATCAGTTTAATCAGGCTGTAACATGCGACCATTACGCCATTTAGAATAATCACTGCGAATCGTCTCTCTCCGAACTGCAATCTGCAGTTATGTTGGATTCTGGAAATTGTTTTCACCTACTCTGTGCTCAGGCCAGTGGCCAGTGGCGTCAAACTAATTGCAATTGTTAAACAAAAGAAATCAGCCGAGAACTGTTATTTTATAAAATATCTATCTACTAGGTAGTTCAGAAGTAAGTAAGTATACAAGAAGTAATTTTTAAAAAAATAAGAAACATATTTTATGAACAAGTTTTAATTTTCAATTTGGGAGGCGGTTGTGGGTACCGTCGGTCGCCCGGAAACATTGATTGGATGACCAACACTTCTGTCTTAGGTCACCCCAAGTAGTTCGCTACGTTTGATCATTTAACACGGGTGCCCGGGTTTATCGGGTGAGGTGTGTTCAGGATGCGCCTGCCCATAAACTGCGTGACGTGCCAGATCGGGAGAGGCTGGTTTGGGAGACCCTTTGACCCCTCCAACTAGTCCAACTAGATATATATCCATATGTCCGTCAATCCTGGAATATAACACCGATCCCTAGATTCCTACCCAACCCTCATACCTTTTACCTTCCCAGAACTTCATCTCCTTCCTTTCCTTAAAAATCGCTAGACGCAGCATCCCACAAGACGACTCAGGCCCCGAGAGAAATTATTCTCCTCAAGACCTCCTATGTGGGGTTAATTTATATATGACAAATATGTGCAGAACAAAGTTAGCCAACACAAAATTCTCTTACTTTTCGTCACATCTGGTCACTCAAGCGAGTAACCGCTCAACCATGCATAAAGGTGTTTTACTATTAATACGACTCTTTTAATCCCTTCGAATACCGAATTGCCCTACATTCTCGTTTTGGATAGCTGTTGATTGGATTATTATTGGAAGTGTAGTGGTCTCGTTCTCCCATTACCAGTACCACCTTCCCTTAATGGTGATGGGTCGCCAAGTAACCGAGAGCCGATAAGGCGACGTGAGTGGCGGGGCGAGGTGAGTAAAAAATGAATGGTTTTGGACTGAGTTTTGAAGTAATCAAGTATCACAGGCTCCACGTAACACAGGAAAACTGGTGTGGGATTAAGAATAAATTAAGTATTGAATGAGTGTTGTTTGTTGTTTCTCGCACGCCACTGCGGCAGCATTCGTGGCTGATGAACTCTCCTTCCCGCTTGATCTGTGAGTGCCAGAGGTGGCAGTGGTAGCATAGTCCGCTAGTGCCAGTGCCGTGCCAGTGACATCTCCTGGAACCGCAGGAACGCGGAGGTTTTTTTGTACCTTTGCAATGACAACCCCAAGAGCGCGGAATAACTGCTGTAATTATTGCGCCAGCGCCAGCGTGCAACAATCTGTGGTGTACGTCTCCCCACTCACACGCTGCACAACATAAACTTTGTTACACAACAATGCATATAGCGCAATTTTTAATATGTCAGCAAACGCTGACCCGGTCCTAAGCCCGTAGAATCGATGTTGCAATGTTAAAGAAAGGCGCTCATCGTCGATTTGTGACGAAGTCTATGATGTTCACATTAATCATATCGAATCCGTACAGCATTGCTTCTTAAGGCGAGTTGTTTGGAGGTTAGGGCTAGAAAGAGGCAATTACTCATACGACAACCTTGAAATAAAATTAAATCTTTCTTCATTAGAAAAACGTAGGAAGGACTTTGATTTCATATGCATTTTCAAAAATATTAACAGTATGATTGACTCACTTACTTTTTTGCAACTCATCCCTTTCAATATCCCTTCCCGTAGACTTAATGTACGTAGAAATAATGATTTGCTTTTCCTCAATCAACACTCCACAAATTATGGATACCATTCACCAATGTCCAGAATGGCCAGACTTGTCAACCCAAGTCAGGACCTTGAATGTTTTGGTGTAAACTTAAATGATTTTTGTCAGTCATCACGCAAGTCAAAACCTTTTTCCTGACTTGAAATTATCTCTATTTTTTGTGCCCTATTTTTGTCATAGCATCTTTAATTGTAACATTTATACTTGTATTAACTTCGTGTTATATGTAATGTGTTGATTGTACTTGGTCCGTTAGTAAATAAATAATTCTCAATTGTGACATGAATAATGTCAATTTTTTAAACAACTAGGAGTAATTGTCTAACACAGTAGATAATTAAAAATCATTGTACAGGGTTTTCCAATAAGAGGTGTTATTTTTAATAGCCCGCTATTTCGGTAGATGTTACTTTTGAAGCTGTCATTTTTGACATTTGTGAGTAAAAACTACGCCATTAATTAAAATGGAACGATACACGCTTCAACAACGTATTGAAATTATTAAAATTCACTTGAGTAAATCAAATGCAAATCATCTTGAGTGATGAGGCCCATTTCCACCTCGGTGGCTTCGTCAACAAGCAAAATTGTCGCATCTGGGGCTCGGAAAACCCAAGAGTTATTGTTAAAAAGCCTCTCTATCCTCAAAGTGTGACTGTTTGGTGTGGTATATGGTCCGGCGTAGTCATTGGACCTTACTTTTTCGAAAATGAGGCTGGAGCAACAGTTACGGTGAATGGATTGCGCTATAGAGAGATGATTAATGATTTTTTATGGCTGGAATTGGATGGTATTGATTTAGACAACGTTTACTTTTAACAAGACGGCGCTACGTGCCACACAAGCAACGAAACCATTGATCTTTTACGATTGAATATCAAAATAACACCTCTTATTGGAAAATCCTGTATAATCCTATGTGTGTGTGTGTATATGTTTGTAAATTAAAAAAAAAAAAAAAATAGAAACTTCTCTAAAAAAAAAAACCAATCACATTGATCTCTATAGATACATTTAACAAGTTTAAAAAAACTATATTTTAAACACCACTGTTTTATCCTTACACTATAATACCCACGCTCAGGCTTCGCCTTTGTGGGATTTTTTTGTTACTCTTTCATTCTATATTACTATGTATGTACCTGAATTGTATATGTATCAAAAATTTTGTTAATAAAAAAAAAAAATAAAAAAAATCAAACTGTGGCGCAGTTTTGAAAGAGGTGAAATTTGACGTGCTCCGGTATTAACATAAAATTATAACAATTATTGGTAGCAAGATCTCTAAAAACAACGATATTAAATAATTAAGCAAGCCGTAGGCAGACTGATGGAACCTAAGCGCAAGCCAAATAGTATGTTTGGTGATCGCGCTTTCGAAGCATCTGGGCCGAAGGTTTAGAATAAACTTCCTCAGGAACTAAGATCCATAACAAGTCCAACAGAATTCAGGTCTAAACTAAAAACCTACCATTTTAGGCTGTCATACCCATAAATTAAATATACCATTCCTGAGAGAAAGTCCAATTATATCCAATTTTCCAATTATGTCCTAAATCCTGTATCTAAATTCCGCTAATAAACAATTAGTTAATGTTAATTAAGTGTAAATCTTAAGTGACCTACCAGGTAAGTATTGTACTGTATATTATCTTCATATTAAGATAGTAATAACATAGATCATTGTAGAAATGTATTATATATTTGTACAGCGCCCTTGAGGTAATTTCGCGCATGACCAATCATCCAAATATATGTATATAAATATATTTATATAATTATTATTATTATTATTATTATTATCATCATCCTTAAATTTCGGTGCCTCTCTACTACAACATCGTAAATATGGAAAAGTACAAGAAAACAATGTTTCGTTGGCAACAAGGCTGGGAGCTTGAAGCTGACAAGCCGACGACAGAAGTCGAGGATTTGTGCGATAGTGAGATAGCGCAAAGATGCGGAAGAAGCCACCGAGCGCAGTGCGCAGTGCGCCAGGACGAGAATGCACTGAGGCCGGGAGACTCCGTGACGGAATGCCAGCTAATAGTTCTGCAAAAACAATAACAGATAGGGTAGACCGAGGCTATTCGGATCACTTTTTATGTTTTCTTGAAAAAAAATAAAACTAACACATTTTCGAAAAAAATATTTATTTAATATTAAGCATTTGTCATTTTTATATGTTTTAACTTAAGTGATCACAACATAAAGTAACTTTAAAAAAACATATGACTATTACTGTAGACCTCTCCACCGATCCGAATCACCCCATATATATGTGGTGATTCGGATCAGTGGTGGGGCTACTCGGATCAAACCCGATAAAATAGTTAAGTATGAAAAAAAATAAAACCAAAAATAGGTTTTAGAACCCATAACTTATGTGAAAGTATTATGATACTTATTACACTCTTATTGCCTTACACACCGCACAAATAAAACTTTATTTAACTTTCTTGTCTTAACATTTTTTGTGGCACCATTCTTCGCATGAAGAACATTGAATCCAATCTTCCTTTGGAGGATGTACAGAAGCTTCATTGCAATAAATGCAAAACCACTTTCTTGAAGCCGTAAAGAAGCTGTTATGGAAGATTTTTTAACTTTAAGTCTCGGGGTACCTTTTCCTTTGAATTGTAATTTTGGGCGGTTTTTAGTGGCATTCCAATCATAAATTCATATTTCTTACGTTTACCCTTATACAGGACAAATGGAGGTATGAATGATCCAACTGCATTCATATAAGCCAAAACAGTTAGTTTCAGTTTCAAAACTACTAGTGCACGCTATTGTCAACAACTGCTGAGCTCTGTTAAATTTATAAAAATTGCAGTAAAAAGTAATCAAACCTATATATTTAAGTGATCAAACGATAAAGACTTTAAAAATCCACAATCTACGTGATTAATAAGTTAAATTCTGCATTGCATTCCATTAAAAGTGTACGAATTTAAATAATACGGAACTGTCAAAATTAATTGTTTTCAAGATTACGTTCAAACTACATCAAAAGTGCTCAATTTTGTTTTTTGCTAAGTGTAACAGTGTGAAATCACCCAGTTTTTTCTTTTTTTAAAAGTTTTAAATCCAATTCTATTAATATAAAAGTAAAACTATCAAATATTGAAAGTGAAAGATTTAGCAAAAACAGCACTGTCATCTCTCAAGCTGAATTACAATATATGAAGATCTATTATCTCGCCTACTCATAACTCGGAAGTGGTTCAGTGGATAAATCGGTCACGCTGAAAGTTATATCAACGGCGTACGTTCGAGCCCCAACCAAACCAACTAAAAATTTTATATTTTATTTTTATTTTATTTAATCTCTAACGCACGACTGTTAAGTTGCGGGGCGCGTTCAAGGCCCAGAGAATCCATCGAAAATTGAATAAATTAAAAATATTAAAAATCCTCTAACTATGCCTAACTGCTTAGCATGTCCCGAATCGACGGGAACTACATTTGTATGCCTAGTATGTAAAGGAGCATACCATCTTCTCTGCGGTGGAATCACAGAAACCGCTTATCGACGACTGACAATGGAACGGTGCACTCAAATTAAATGCAAGAAGTGCGCAACCGTAGCGGTTGGCACTTCTTCCCAGGCGCAGTCACCGGTTTACGATATCAGTTGTGATAAACCCATTGGATCGGAGAACAGCGAAATCCTGAAAAGTCAAAATGCAATCATCTTACAAAATAATAAAATACTGGATACAATAACCTTCATGAGCAAGCAGTATGAAGATATTCTCCTCCGCGTGCGGGAGTTAGAAGATAAAAATATGGTGTTAACAAAACAAAATTCCTCTTTAGAATCCCGAATTGACCTACTAGAAGGCCAGCTTGAAAATGTCGAAAGGTCGGCAAGAGCCAAAAATATAGAGGTGAGGGGAATACCCGAAATAAAGGGAGAAAGTTTGAAAAATATATTCCACAATATATGCCAAACCATTCAATCAAAAGTAAATACTTCAAACATTGAAGCGTCCTACAGGACACAAAAACACAAAAATGGACCTATTGTTTTTAAACTGACCTCGAATCGCGATCGAGAACAATTACTATCGGATATAAAAGCCTTCCACAAACAAGCATCCAGTCCCGAGGAGAAGCTCAACACTCTGAACTTAGGGATTGCCGGACCAAGCTCACCAGTCTACGTTGCGGAACACCTGACATTTCGTGCTAACCACTTGTGGTACCTGGCCCGCAAAGCTACAAAGGAAAAATTTTTTAAGTATTCGTGGATCAAATCAGGGCAGATCTACGTACGTAGAGATATCGGAACACCTGCAATTCGTGTTTCTAATGCGGAGACACTGGCACTACTCTCACCAAATTCATCACAATTATAGTTCTAAAATTATCATGTGTAAAACTTTTATTGTATCGTATTATTATTTTTTTATTGTACTTGTTTTGAGGTATCACATATATTGTACTAGTGTCAGAATCAAGAATCCGGTAAAAGATACTATTCCTATTTCTATTGCTTTGAAACATCAACATTATTTTCTAACATTGCCAACAGTAAAAACTCTACATACAACTTGTTTTCTAAATTGCTCGCCAAGTTTTGTTCAGCTTCTAGTCTTCATCCAAAGTTTAGCTACCAACACCCTACACCAATCTAAAAAATGGAAGATAATATAAATAATATTTTAGACAATTTGTCGCAGATTCCATGTATCGAAACAAGTAGTTCTGTAGAAGTTCAAAAAACCCTAAATAAATCCAACCTAAAAATATTTTCCATGAATATCAGAAGCATGAACAAAAATTTCAATGAACTAATGATACTACTTACAGAACTTGACTCAGACTTTGACTTGATTATTCTGAGCGAATGCTGGATCAGAGATAACTATATTCCTAAAAATATAAAAAACTATAATCAATACAGTACTCAGAATAACCAATTACAAAATGATGGCGTTATTATATACATAAAAAATCATATACAATACTCTATAAAGGAAATCACAATAACTCACTCAAATTGTCTTAAACTTGAAATAGAAAATAGCGTTACTGTTCTATCTATATACCGATCACCGAGCACTTCCAATATAACACCATTTTTAAACTCGCTTAATCAGTTTCTGGCATGTATTAGAGATCATGAAAATGTTCTAATTATTGGTGACCTAAATATTAATATTATAAATACAATGCATCCCCAAGCAAACGACTACATAAATTTATTAACTCTTCAAGGATTTATCCCAGCTATTACAGCCCCTACTCGTGTCTCAGAGTTATCCGCCAGTTGCATAGACCACGTCTTTGTCAAATGTAAGCTAAATATCAAATCTCTCATATATCAGTGCACTGTGACAGATCACTACGCTACTATCACCTCCATTTCTCATAAAATTCAAAAATTACCAGCATCCACTATACAACTAAAGAAAATTTCTTATGACACTCTCTTCAAACTGGTTTCCAATGAAAACTGGTCAAATTTCTACAAAATTAGCGATCCAAACTTAGCGTGTGAATCTCTCATCAACATCCTACATAAGCATCTGAAAAATGCCACATCCCACACACACAACAATCAAAGTAGTCGTACAATTAAACTAAAACCTTGGATAACTACTGGTATTTTACACTGTATCCGCAAACGTGATAAACTTCATAAATATTGTAAAAATAACCCCACTGATTACGAATCTCTCTTATTTTATAAAAGATACAGAAATGCCTGTAAAAAAATAACCTGTACGGCCAGAGAAGATTATTATAGGAAACAGATAGAGGAAGCTGCGAATGATAATAAAAAAATCTTGAACATTGTCAAAGAAATATGCTACACCGACAAAATTACCACACCCATAAATAAAATAACCATCACAAATAAAACACTAAATGCAACCGAAAATTCAGAAACAATCGCAAATCACTTCAACCAATTCTTCTCTACAATCGGATCGGATCTAGCAAATAATATTTTAAAAAGAAATAGCAAGTCTGAAAATAATCTTGCAAATACTATCTTTCTCGATAATCTGAGCTATGACCCTTTCAATCTCACACTAACAACAGAACAAGAAATCACTGAAATCATCAATTCACTCAAAAATACACACTCCACGGGAGTTGACAATATATCCACTAAACTAATTAAACACCTTAAACCAATCATTGCTAAGCCCCTTGTATACATCACAAATCTAAGTTTTCGAACTGGCCTTTTCCCAAACACTCTAAAACATTCAACAATTATTCCTATCTTTAAATCAGGGGACAGATCAATCGTCAATAACTATAGACCAATATCTCTACTGAGTCCAATCTCTAAAATAATCGAAAAAACAGTAAAACAAAGGCTCTACAAGTTTCTCGAAGAAAATAAAATCCTGTCAAAAAACCAATACGGCTTCCGCAAAGGTCTTAGTGCATCAGATGCAATTGCAGCTTTTACTAAATTAATTTCTGATAACCTCGATAAAAGTCGCAAGCCCCTCGCTGTATTCTTGGATCTGGCTAAAGCCTTTGACACTGTATCTCACCACATACTTTTGAAAAAACTCTCACAGATAGGAATAAAAGGTGTTCCTCTTAAATGGTTTGAGAGCTATCTAACAAATAGGTCCCAGTCAACTATTATTAACTCCGCTAAAGAGTATAGAAGTACAAGTTTGCCAATCACATATGGCGTGCCCCAAGGCAGTGTGTTGGGCCCACTTCTGTTTCTAATATACATTAACTCGTTATGCAATTCGGATACTGGTGGCACTATAATATCTTTTGCCGATGATACGGTTATAATATTTGCAGATGAAAATTTGAATTCAACATTTGAAAAAGCAAATCATGGTATAAATGAAATAAAACACTGGTTAGATTCCAACCTCCTCACTCTAAATATTGAGAAAACTAAATACTTACTTTTTTCCATACGCAAACCTAATCTCCCTCAAAACTATCATAAACTTACCATACATTCATGTTCACAGAAATTCAACATGGCTACATCACCTCACAAAAATTGTTTATGCGATAACCTTATAATATCAAACGAAATTAAGTACTTGGGGGTCATTATAGACAATCAACTGCGATGGGAGGCCCATATAAATTCTACAACAAAAAGGCTTCGCAAATTATGCTACATTTTCTACTCTCTCAGATCTATCCTTAACCTACAAACACTAAGATGTGTATACTTTGCACTTTTTCAATCAATTACTACATATGGTATAGTGGGATGGGGAGGTTGTGCAAAAACGATTCTTCATCCCATGGTTTTAATTCAAAAACTGTTACTAAGGATAATATTCAAATGTAAGCCAACAAACCCATCAGAACCACTTTTTAGAAAACTCAGAATATTAGATATTCGACAATTATATGTTAAGACCATTCTCATATACATACGGAAAAATGACTTGGTGAATAAAACACAACAAAAAATTAACACCCGTTACTCGTCACACCTAAATTGTAAAATTCCCCAAACGAAAACAGCTTTCGCCCAGCGGCAGTTTTCTTATATTGCTCCCAAAATATTCAACTCGCTGAGTATTGATATCAGAAAATCAAAAACTCACAATTTGTATGTCATAAGTGTTCAAAATTGGTTATTTATAAAGGGAAGGAACTTTTTCAAGGAATGCCTGCCATCATTAAATTAAGCTCATTTTCTTTATTAGTCATTTTTGTTTTTTCATTCAATTCTGTAAAGAAAAAAGTTTAATAATTAATTAATTAATCTTTATTTTCATTATTTCAACAAGTTCATTTTCATAATTTCTACTTTATTTTCATTATTTTAACAAGTAAAGTAACCTATTTATTTGCTGATTGTGTTCTTTTTATCTCATTAATATCAACAGTTTAAAATACGGTTGATGTACACTTGAGCAATCTACTGAACTGGGAACCAGTAAAAGTGTCACCTATTATACACATACATTGCATGTAAAAAAAAAAATACTTAGATTAACAAGTTATCAAATATTACATTTATATAATTATATAAACCTATGTATATAAATTTCGACTACCATAATACGGGCGTGTGTCTAGTGTGGTAGTCGAAAAGCATGTAAAAACTGTACACATTAATATTTCATGAATAAAGAAAAAAAAAAAAAAAAAAAAAAAAAGTTAAATTTTGACCTCGCTCGACACTTGTCATTGATACGGGACGATTATTTAGGGGCATGCCGGTTTTGTCCATATTATAAATGCATTCTGGCCTTCCTTGTAATTGACAGTCTCTTATTACCTTTTCCAGTGTGTCATAAAAATTTGAAATTTTGTCTGGATCCATTCCGTTAATCTTTGCTCGAGATAGTCCTTCTGGTTTTCTTATGGAGAGGTATGGATGACGCGTAGCGATGAAATCAATCTTGACCTGCCATTCCAACTTCTGAATTAAATCTTCGTTGAGCTCGATTACCAAGACGATTACGATAATCAAAAGCGTATTTCCTGACCATTTTGGAGTAATGCCAAATCCACGTTTAGATAAATAAACCAACCTTTCCGCAAAATGTTTTTCAAATTCAATAACTATTGCAGGTCTTGCTCCTGGATTAGAGATGATCCCGGTGGTTGAAGTCGTATGTCTTTGTAATGTCATGTATGGGATTTCGTAGCTCACAGCAGCACTGCGTAATCCCATTTCACCGGATTTTACCTTCTTAACGGATTCATACATTGCAATTTTTGACCATGATTGATTAGTTGTCTTTTTCACATAATTGCGCACCATCTGTATCAAATAAAAATATAAAACAATTACCGCATTGAATTTTAAAAGCATTAAAATATGATCCAGATAGCCCCCCCACCGTCGGTCCGTTTAACCTCACATTTATTAATATGATATTTACTCAGTAAAGTACAAAATCATACAAAATGCAATTTATTGCGCTTTAATTCTGTTTACTGTGCATTTGATTGATAAATATATAACATATGAACATGACTAAATAGCTTACCTTTTCAGAAAAAACACTAAGAACGCAGAGAACAATATTACATCAGGCATTTATTTGAGACGTAACTTGTACGATCTTCACACATATCGATTTTTAGCAATCAACCCACGCAATCTGTAATATCGGTAATTTTACTATTATGGCATCCGGTAGATGGGGAAGCTATGTCTAAATTCTTTCATTGTCATTTGGTTACAATAGCCGAGATATATCAATATTTCTTAGCTTGATCCGAATAACTCACCTGATCCGAATAGCCTCGGTCTACCCTACAGCAGGCTGTTGCAGATCTGTAGGTATCCGCCTCATTCCATTAAACATGCCTCCGCAGGTCTCTTTGGGTAATGACATCAATTAACTCAGACAATTGCACTCAATAATTAAAAGTAACTATATTTGATAAGAGAATTTATTCCCATTAATTTTTTATCGTTTAACCTACCAGACGACATGTACGAAATTCCTGGTATCCATCGTTATCATTGATACAGAAACACACAAGATGATCTGAAGTGGTACCAAATCGACCTGTACACTGTACAGCGATGGTCATCATAATATATTTATCCAATTCGGAACTGTACCTACCAGATGCTTACAGTTTTATAATTCCTCTGAGATTATTGGATAAAGAGCGGAAATTGAGAGGAAGGCGGATGTAGAATGAATCTAATAACGGGGCTTTGCTCACATTTTGATTATTTCTGATGAACATATTACTAAACTCTAATGTTACTAGAGGGTTATTTATATTTATGATTCAAAAAAGCCGGACCTTACTTTTGAAATATTTTATGTTAGACGAGTTGAAACTTTTATAAAACGTTTTTAACCTTAAAATACCTTGCAAAAGCGTATTTAAACAAAATTAATTAATTAACGCCATATGTGAACACGTAGAATACAACGAGCGTTGCGTTTAACACTTGTCTACAACAAATGCACTGTGAAAGAATGCACAAATAAATCATAATAGGCTTAATAAGGGATACTTCAGCAACAACACAATTTTTCTACAGCAATAAAACTTTAGACTACATTAATAAATAACTTGAACATAGTTCATATATTAACTAATCATTTTACTGCGGTTGATGTATACATTCCTAAAACGAACATCTAGAGTGCTTTCTGATATCAAATTCAAGGAACTTCTAGTATATATCCTTGATTTGATTTGATAAATTTATCATTACGATTTGCACAATACAACATTCAGCCAAAGCAAATTACGAAAGCAGTGCTTTCCTTCGACAGCATAGAGCTCATCTAGCGGATTTTCGATCAACGGTAACAAATACCTACCTCTATAATGGTCGTATTCGTGCTCGTGCGAGTAGTTCGGTTTTTACATCCGATTTTAATTATCAGAATCTATTAAGATTCTGTTCTACTATCATTAGTGAGATCGGAATGGGCGGAATCTATTTGAAGCACCTACATCGATTTCTTTCCTGCCCGTATCCGAAACAGAACTCTAGCATGTGAGAATCCAATATGAAATGTTGTTTATTTTTCTTGGACCAATCTAGAATATAGGTGAGTGTATTGCTTCCAGGCGAAATCAATGCAAAACCTGGCTTCTTGGTGTTATTTAAAAGTCAGTTAAACCTCGTCAACTCTGTCGTACAATATGAATATTCAACGGGAGATCCGTGAATGCTCAGATGGCTCAGGTTTCAAAAGTTAGTATGTACCTATACCACTGACTAACTAATAGCATTTTAAAAATCAGTGTCATTACCATCGACGAAAGTACTTCATACATCGGTAACTATTATTGACATCTTATGCCGCCGCACACGTTTGAGGAAAGCTCTTCACAAAAATATGTTTATTGTCTTCTATTGTTGTCATGTCATTATTAACTAATACGACAATCAACACGTTTCATTATTTGCCTCGGTATGTACTCGTACGTGTTACGCTGCGGGCTCGAATCACATGGATATCCCCCTGAATTAATTGGATTAAACTCAATATAAATCTTTAAACACAATACATGTCTTACGCACCGACCATGGTACATTGAGGGGAACTCACCTCCAACTCAACCTCCTACACTTTATGGCGACTATTGCCAAAAATAATCTAAACCAGAAAACTGTTTACATGTTTGTATTTGTGTTCATTAAACCAGAGCTCCCCTTCGAGAGTTTTCACTGCTTCAGCAAATAAATGTTCTGCTTTATTTTTATTAAGATGACCACTTAACCAGAACATCGTTCGATTTGTGTTGGACGTTAACCTTTTTTTCAAAAGTTCATTAACCTTAACATTTTGTCAAAGTATAATTTAACGCAATATATGACAGGCGGTCCACAACAGATGTAAAATAATAATTATTATTGATCCACCAATTAAATTTAATAAATGATAATCTGGTCATGTCAAGCCAATGCATTGTTATTACAATAGACATACAATTATTACAACGTTTCTATTTTAAATTACCTTTTGAGCAACTCGTCTGTGTAAGACAATGACAGGGAAATACAGAATGGTTCCAGTGTTTTGTACAGTTTGGGTTCATTGTTGGATATAGGCTTCCTTCTGGTTAGCTCCTTCCCGTGAGTTCAGTTCAGTTCACGTAAAGCCTAGCTGGCTGATGCGGCAAGCGGATTTCGGGTGTGCTGGGGATTATTTCTTCTTAAACTTGTTATCCTCGAGGCTCGACTCAAGAAATGTGTAAAATGTTAAAAATGGTAATCATATTTTGCTTTATAACCTACTCGTCCATGTACTCAATCTTAACTTCACCTCTGGAACATGTCCTTCACGACAGAGGTCAACTTTAATCCAATCAGGAGAATTTGTGAATTGTATCAAAATTATAAACAGAATGTTTCCGACATTTTTGTTGATTCAGTTATTTTATTTTTTTTACAATTTTTATTTGAGAAAATTATGTTACATAATTTACAGATAATATATAAATAATTTCACCTAATTTTATACATGAGATAAACCACCATAATAAAGCTAGACTTGTGTGTATGGTGGATGTGTCATTTTGTTCGTTATTTTTTTTAAATTTATATTCTCAGTATTCATGTATTCACTTTATATTTTCAGTGTATTTTCAATATGTTTATAATAATTTCTTGTTTTAATATTACTGTCGATGTCTGCAATTAATTCTTAAAAAAAGCGACGAGGACAGGACGAACAAAATTTTAAGCTATTTTAATTGCAAAATTTAAAATGACCGATTCGAGAATAACTTTATAACGATTGTTTATTTTTTCCCCTCAGGGCCTATGTCATCTTTGTGGATGGTGTGTGGGGGGTTTTTTTAAGGAAAGGAAGGAGATGACGTTCTGGTAAGAAAAAGGTATGAGTGGTGGGTAGGAATCTTGGGATTCTTAGTAGCAGGTGAACACACCTCATCCGATAAAATAAGTTTTGTAAAGTTCCCCAGAACTAACAATTACATCGCAGTATATAGATAATTTTGAAGTGAAACTTCTTTACGCGCGTCATGCAATTTCGAGGACCGGAGTAAAACCGACTCATGACCGAAACGAAAATGCGGGTACCCCCACCACCGATTAAAGTTCATTTGATCTAGTCAAAGTTTTGAAGTAACATATAAATGCTTCTTAGCTCATCCCGACAACTGGCGTTGGTGGTGTAATGGTCAGCATAGTTGCCTTCCAAGCAGTTGATCCGAGTTCGATTCTCGGCCATCGCACATTATTTTTTTGTTTTTAACGCCTTTTTCATTCAATATCTTATTTTTTAGTAGGTCAGAACATTTTTTAAAAGAAAATAATATTGCAAAATAATAAAAACACTTATCTCACTGTGATAAAACATTACTCCGCTAGAGCGCGCTTTGCGTTATTGTGTTGGATTAAAATTATTATCTAATCCGTATATTATGATAATTGTATTACATTTATTTAATTAATTTATTTATTTTGATAATATGTAATAATTTACAGAAAAAAAAATTAAAACTATCTCCCTCTGATAAAATATCCGTTCGCTAGAGCGCACTACGCGATCTTGTGTGGGATTCTATTTCTGTACATTGTACATTATTTTTAAAAATATATTATATTTTGGGTGTGATGTAGGTAACATTATAAAACATAACAAGCTCTCATATTTTCAGAACCTACATAATATAATCAATTTATGCGGCTTTGCTTACAGTTGGTGCTCAGCGTGGTTGGCTTTCAATCAGTTAAGCGAGGTTCGATTCTCGGCTGTGGCATTTTTGAAGTGAAACCTTGTTGAGGTGGGGGAGCCGCTCACGAACGTTCTCTCTCTTCTCTTCTTTCCTCTCTCTCAGACACCAGCGAACTGCGCCACGCCAAGCATCAGCTGAAACTAGAAGTTTCACTTCTGTCTTGCGTAGGCTTGACACACCCACTTTTTTAGTAATGGTATTATTCGGCTTATCTTGCCAGAGAGCAACTTGACAGAAATAAATTTCTTGTGTAAAAAGAAAAATCCATGTCAGCTTTTGGCCGAGGTAGACCTAGAATGACTTGAAAGTGATTTAATTTTATTTTTTATAAATG